>NC_143576.1:102441590-102741590 GCF_048544385.1 Mastigoproctus giganteus | reverse complement strand
AATTTATATACCAAACTCCTAGCATTGGTGTACATGCACCTGTTCCTATTCTTAGCTATCCTAACACAGCCCATGTGTTTACTTGTACCGCAATGACTTCCAGCAGTCTCTGAAATCCCTTGCAGCTTGTTTTCCACGGTGCTGCTCATTCCAATAGAAGCAGTGCAAGAACCACTTTCACCTGTGCCAGCGGCTACTGTTAATCTATTAGTCCGTGTATCCTCCCCAAGCTAGCAGTTTTCCGACCCACCTAACAGTGCCTCGATAACATCCTCAAATATTCTTGCACCCTTTCTATTTAAGTGTATCCCATCCCTGCAGAAGCAGTCTCTTCTGTTAACAAGAAGAGATCAGGCTGAGAAAAATTCTACCTCTTGAGCCTTGCACAATCTTTCTAGGGCCGAATTGATCGACAAGGTTGTAATCATATACTCCCTCCTATTGTGTCTGGGCAGAATTGCAGACAAATTCAGTCCTAATTCATGGCTTTATTTGAACAGTGACCTGTACTTGCTAAGTAATTCCACCGGTTTCCTACTTTTAATATCATTAATGCCAACGAGTACAACAATATCACCTTCTGTGCCCTTAAAAGATGATATCTGCGCTACAACATCATCAACCTTTTCCCCTGGCAGAGATACCTTGGTCCTGTTCCACCTATCCTTTTTGCACATTATGTTCCCAGTTTCCCTGACAATAGAGTCACTGAAAACTACTAGTTCCTGTGGGACCAGTGCATTCTGCCTTTGGGGTTGCATCTGTGTTGCATGAAGTTCAAGTCATTGATGTGGCATTGATGTGGGCAGCTGAGATCTTGATGGGGGCCCTCAATTTAGATCCTTCAAGGCCATCCACCCTGCACTTCAAGCTCTGATATATAGGCCCATAACAATGCTGAGTTGTCACCTGATTTCTTCCCACTTGGTAATATCGTCCAGTTCCTGATTGCTCCACAAACATCAAACATGCAGTACATTTTAAAAGACCGTGATTCAGAGGACAACTGCCCCCCTCAGTTCTCCCCTGAGCCACAGCACTCCCATTAGCTTGAGCCTTTTGCTTTGCTGCTCATGAGCATATATACATGTACTTTTGAAAATTGATGTAACCTTTCTTGCAAAATTTTTGATTTTTGGATAATCTGACTCAGATAATGTTGAATAAAATTGAGTTAGATTTTCATTTTTAAATATTGTCTTCAGTGCATCATTAGATTGAAGATTTACCAATTCTAATTGTAAATTCTCATCAACATCATTGATGGATACGTCAAACGGATTATGAAAAAGTTCAAACACATTTGAATTATTTTTAAAATTAGAAAATCTAGCTGCAAAATTTTCCTGCAACAAACTAATGTTTTTGAACAAAATTTTCAGTGGAAAAATTACAACTAGGCATATTTTTAGATAAATTATAGCAACATGGAAAATATAAAAAACTATTCCGAAGTAGTAGCAGTGGCATGTGATGTAAGAAAGCAAGTGTATGAGCTTATGCAGCATCAGCCAAAAAAAAAAAAAAAAAAAAATCACACCATTCACTCCAAATGCCTGTCCAATTCCTCCTTAAATTTATTCAACCTATCAACTTCCACATCGACAGATGGAAGTTTGTTTCATCAATTAACCACCCGCTGGCTAAAGACAAATTTCTGCACATCTATTCTACATCTGTCTTTTGTTAATTTGAATTTATGCCCCCTTAGGTTCGTAATCTGAATAAGTGGAAGGATCCCATCAGAATTCAGCGTGCTCAACCCATTCAAGGCCTTATACACCTCAATCAGATCACAGCGCAGGTGCCTAGTCTCCAGCCACTGCAATTTGCAGAACTTAAGCCTCTCTTCTTATGAAGGGGAATGAAGGGAACTTAAGATCCCTTCATTCCCCTCACTAATCTTGTTGCCCTTCTCTGTACACGCTCAAGTAAATCTACATCCTTTCTAAAATGAGGCCTCCAGACCTGTACGCAGTATAGGTCTGGAGGCCTCATTTTAGTACTCAAGGCGTGGCCTGACCATTGCCTTATACAGAGGGACAATCACCTCCTTTTCCCTGCTAGCAAAATTCCTATATATCATTGACAAAACTCCATGACCTGCCCTTGCAGCTTGTCTGCATTGCTCAGAAAATTTCATATCTGACTGCACAATTACTCCCAGGTCTTTTTCATTTTCTACAACTTAAGTGTAGTACCACACAGTTGGTAAGTTTCTCTGGGGTTACTTCTACCCATATGCAGTACTTTGTATTTGTCAAGGTTAAACTTCAGTTGCCACTTCTTAACCCATCTGCCCAAATTATCTAGATCCTGTTGCAGTAGCACACTGCCATTACTGTCATTAACAACCCTGCTGACCTTTGGATCATCTGCAAATTTCGACATTAAGCCTGATATGCCTTCATCAATATCATTGATAAATATAGAAAACAACAGTGGACCCAACACCGAACCCTGTGGGACTCCACTAATAACATTAGTCCACGTAGAGCAGCACCCATTAATTACCATTCTCTGTCTTCTCCCATTAACCATCCTTTTATCCCTTGTAGCAACTTACCCTTAATACCATTCTGCTCCAATTTGTACAATAGTCTTCCATGCACAACAGTGTCAAAAGCTTTCCTGAAATCCAAATATATGATATCAAAATTATTTTTTGCATCCAATTCCTTTGTAACCACATCATAATATCCTATCAAATTTGTCAGACAAGACTTTCCCTTAACAAACCCATGCTGTGTCTGAATTATTGCTGCAGTCTTGTCTAGATGATCCTGCAATGCATCTTTAACCAGTGACTCCATTATTTTACCCGTAACAGAAGTTAAACTAACTGGTCTGTAATTACTCGTGTCACCCTTCGATCCCCCTTTGTGAATTGGGGATACATTTGCACATCTCCAGTCCATGGGGACCTCCCGAATCCAAGGATGCTCTCATAATTATGGCTAAGGGTTTGCTTAGTTGCTTTGCCGCCTCCTTTAGTATAACTGGATAGATCCCATACATTCCAGGTGCTTTTCTTATGTTTAACTTCAACAATTTCTCCTCCACTTTGCTCTCAGTTATTATAAAATCATTAACTATCCTGCTACAATTTGATAACCTTCTGCCATTTTCAAACCTTAATAATTCCTCATGTGTGAATGTAGATGCAAAATACTCATTCAGTTTGTTTGATATCTGAGCAGAACCATCAACAGTCCAACCATCGATATCAATTGGAACAATCAGATTCATCCCCTTCCTTTTAGTGTTTATATAAGTAAAGAAATCCTTGCTGTTTTTCTTAGCATCTTTTGCCAAGGATTTCTCGTAATCTACCTTTGCCTGCCTAACCTCCTTTGTGACCTGATTGCAGACTAGCTTATATCTGCCATAGGCTTCTGAGTCACTTGATAATTTATATGCATCCCATGCATTTTTTTCCCTGTTACGAGTCTCATTAGTTCACTAGATAACCATTTAGGCCTAAACCTTGAACAATATTTCTTAATAGGTATGAAACTTTTAGTAGCATCCACGATTAATTCCTTGAATGCTTTCCACTTAGAATTTACTGTGGGTAACATCATCAGTTGATCCCACTGTACAGAATTTAAAAACTGTCTGAGACCACTGTACTCACCTTTATGGAAGCAAAAACCCTTTCCTTTACCCCTGATGGTAATTATATCTTTAAGTAAATCATCAATGACCACATCAGTACATTGTGATCACTGCCACCTAGTGGTTCCTTTATCTGCAAATTCTTAATACACGAATGATCACTGCTGATAACCAGATCAAGAGTATTACTCTCTCTGGTTGCCTCTCGAACATGCTGCTGCAGAAAACAATCATCCAATAAATCCACAAAAGTCTGACTAGTGTGTGAGTGACCAACCCACAAGTTCCAGTCAATATCTGGGAAGTTAAAATCCCCCATTATAAGACATTCTGATTTACTAGCCCCCTCTATTTCTCTGTACAATTGTTCATTGTACTCATTCGAGTCATTAGCCCTATAACACACTCCTACTCTTATTTTTTCTTTCGCAGTGCTTATGTCACACCAAACTAACTCAACAGTGCACTGTTCATCTATATCAACTGGGTTCACATCTTTCGATTTTTATGTTTTTCTTAATTAACAGCATAACACCTCCTCCCTTTCTATCCTGTATATCCTTTCTGTACGTGATGGGATACACTTAAATAGAAAGGGTGCAAGAATATTTGCTGATGCTATCGAGGCAGTGTTAGGTTAGGTGGGTCGGAAAACTGCTAGCTTGGGGGGAGACAAAGACCAATAGATTGACAGTAGCCACTGGCAGAGGTGAAAGAGATTCTTGCACTGCTTCTATTAGAATGAGCAGAAGCCTGAAAAACAAGATGCATGATATTTCAGAGACTGCTAGGAGCCATTGCGGTACAAGTAAACACATGGGTTGTGTTAGGGTAGCTAAGAATAGAAACAGGTGCAGGTATACTTGCGTGTACACCAATGCTAGGAGTTTAGTAAATAAATTTGATGAATTTGAGGTATTGCTCAAAACATCAAAGGCAGATATTGTTGGGATATCAGAGAGGTGGTGTCACACAGATATAAGGGATGCAGAACTGGAATTTGGGGAGTACAACGTCTACAGAAAGTATAGACAGGATAGGAAGGGGGGAGGGGTTATGCTATTAGTTAAGAAACACATAAAAACCAAGGAAGTGAAGCCAGTCGACATCGCTGGACAGTGCAGTGTTGAGTCAGTTTGGTGTGACATAAGCATTGGGAGATCAAAATTGAGAGTAGGAGTGTGCTATAGGCCTAATGACTCTGATGAGTATAATAAGGAACTGTACAGGGAAATAGAGTGGGCCAGTAAATCAGAGAGTCTTATAATGGGAGATTTTAATTTCCCAGATATTGACTGGAATTTGGGGGCTGGTCACTCACACACTAGCAGGGCTTTTGTGGATTTATTGGATGATTGTTTTCTACATCAGCATGTTCGGGAGGCAACTAGAGGCAGTAATACTCTTGATTTTATTATCAGCAGTGATTCTTCATGCATTAAGAATCTGCAGATAAATGAACCACTAAGTGGCAGTGATCACAGTGTGCTGAAGTGGGATTTACTCAAAGAGGTAACTACCATTAGGGGTAAAAGGAAGGGTTATTGCTTCCGTAAAGGCGACTACGATGGACTGAGACAGTATTTAAATTCTATACAGTGGGACAAACTGATGATGTTACCAACAGCAAATTCAAAATGGGAAGCATTCAAAGAATTAATCTTGGAAGCTACTAGGCTTTACATACCAACTAAGAAATATTGTTCAAGGTTTAGGCCAAAATGGATGTCAGATGAACTAATGAGGCATATGGCAGAGAAGAAAAATGCATGGGATACTTACAAATTAACACATGACACAGACGCCTATGATAGATACAAGTTGATATGCAACCAAGTTACAAAGGAGGTTAGGCAGGTGAAGGCAGATTACGAGAAATCCTTGGCAAGGGATGCAAAGAAAAACAGCAAAGAGTTCTTTACTTATGTAAACTCTAGAAGGAAGGGGATGAATCAGATTGGTCCACTTGATATTGATGGATCAACTGTTGATGACCCTGCTCAGGTAGCTAACAAACTAAATGAATATTTTGCATCGACATTCACACATGAGGAGTTATTCAGCGAGGGGAATGCCAGAGGTGTATTCAACTCTAGCAGTAAGCTACAGAATCTTGAAATAACTGGGAGTAAAGTGGAGGAGAAACTGTTGAAGATAAACACAAGAAAGAGGCACCCGGGGTGGATGGAATCTATCCAGTTATATTAAAGGAGGCAACAAAGGAAGTAAGCAAACCCTTAGCCATAATTATGAGAGCTTCCTTGGACTCAGGGGAGGTATCCATAGACTGGAAATGTGCAAATGTGACCCCAATTCACAAAGGAGGATCAAAGGCTGACACAAGTAATTATAGACCTGTGAGCTTAACTTCTGTTCCAGGAAAGTTAATGGAGGCACTGGTTAAAGAAGCACTGCAGGATCATTTAGACAAGACTTCAGTTATAGCTCGGACACAGCATGGTTTTGTTAAGGGGAAGTCTTGCCTGACCAATTTGATTGGATATTATGATGCAGTCACAAAAGAACTGGATGCAGGGAATAGCTTTGATATTATATACTTGGATCTTAGAAAGGCTTTTGATACTGTTGCACATGGAAGACTGCTACACAAATTGGAGCAGTGTGGCATTGGAGGCAAATTGCTGCTATGGATAAAGGGGTGGTTGAGGGGGAGAAGACAGAGAGTGGTAATCAATGGACACTGCTCATCGTGGACTAATGTTATTAGTGGAGTCCCTCAGGGCTCAGTGTTGGGTCCATTATTGTTTTCTGTATTTATAAATGATATTGATGATGGTATATCAAGCTTAATGTCCAAGTTTGCAGACGATACAAAGGTTGGCAGGGTTGTCAAGGACACTACTGACACTATGCTGCTGCAACAGGATCTGGAAAGGTTGAGCAGATGGGCTGAGAGGTGGCAAATGAAGTTTAACATTGACAAATGTAAAGTACTACACATGGGAAACAGCAACCCCAGAGCAACGTATCAACTCTGTGGTACTACACTGACAGTGGTAGAGAATGAAAGGGACTTGGGGGTGATTGTGCAGGCAGATATGAAGTTCTCTGAGCAGTGCAGACGGGCTGCAAGAGTAGCTCATGGAGTATTGTCAATGATATACAGGAATTTTTCCAGCAGGGATAAGGAGGTGATTATTCCCTTGTATAAGGCAATGGTCAGGCCACACCTAGAGTACTGTATACAGGTCTGGAGGCCTCATTTCAAGAAGGATGTAGAGCTGCTGGAACGAGTACAGAGAAGGGCAACAAGATTAGTGAATGGAACAAAGGGGTGCTCTTACGAAGAAAGGCTTAAGTTTTGCAAATTACAGTGTCTGGAGACTAGGCACCAGCGAGGTGATCTGATAGAGGTGCATAAAGCCTTGAATGGTTTGAGCATGCTCAATGCTGATGGGATTCTTCCTCTAGCTCAGAATAATCACCTGAGAGGGCATAAATTCAAATTGAGGAAGGACAGATGTAGGATAGACGTCCGGAAATTTGCCTTTAGCCAGCGGGTGGTTGGTTGATGGAACAGACTTCCATCCCTTGTAGTGGAGGTTGATAGCCTAAATAAGTTTAAGGCTCAGCTGGACAGGTATTTTGAACGAACAGAGGTGTGAAGTGGAAGTGGGTTTTTTTTTTTTTTTTCTTTTTTTGGCTGATGCTGCATAAGCTTGCTTTCTTGCATCAAATGCCTCTACTAATGCTAATGCTATTTCACGATGACTGCCATCCGTACCTGAAACCCCCAACACCCCTCACTCCAGGTCGCTACTTATTCTAATAGAAGTTGTGCAGGAATCACCTCCGGCTACTGTTATACTATTAGTCCTTGTATCCCCCTCAAGCTATCAGTTTTCCGACCCACCTAACACTGCCTCGATAGCATCAGCAAATATTCTTGCACCCTTTCCATTTAAGTGTATCCCAACCCTGTAGAAGCAGTTTCTCCTCTTAACAAGTACAGACTAGGCTGAAAAAAATTCTATCCCTTGAGCCTTGCACAATCTTTCTAAGGCCGAATTGATCGACAAGGCTCTCATCATATACTCCCTCCTATCGTGTCTGGGCAGAATTGCAGACACTTTCAAATTCAACCCTAATTCTCGGCTTTTGTTCAACATTGACCTGTATTTGTTAAGTAATTCTGCCGGTCTCGTACTCTTAATATCATTAGTGCCAATGTGTACAACTATATCACCTTTTGTGCCCTTAAAAGATGATATCCGCTCTACAACGTCATCTACCTTTGCCCCTGGCAGACATACCCTGGTCCTGTTCCACCTATCCTTTTTACAAAGCATGTTTCCTGTTTCCCTGACAATAGAGTCACCAACAACTACTAGTTCCTGTGGGACCAGCGCATTCTGCTTTGGGGGTTGCCGCTGTGTTGCGTGATGACCAAGTGCAAGCTCTGGCGTTGAGTTGGGCAGCTGAGAGTTTGATGGGCCCTCAATTTAGATCCTTCGAGGGCATCCCCCCCGTCCTTCAAACTCTCATATAGGCCCATAACAACGCTGAGTTGTTGCCTGATTTCCTTACAATCAGGTGTTAATCCTTTTAAAAACAAAAAGTTATATTGGTGTGTCATGATGTCTCTGAATCTAGTTAAGATAAGCTTTGTGGTAATGTTTTTTATATGTATCTTATATTTTTATATATAAGGCTATCCATACCAGGGCTAGATTTAAATATAACTAGTAAGTTGGTTAGGGTCACTACAAACCTGATGCTCCCTAGTAGTACCATAAATTAAAAATAATAATGTATAAATAAGTTAAGTACATATACAATCCATGCACGCATAATGTCTAATTGTCCACAGACAATAGCATTAACGCTGGAGCCAATATTTACAATACTTACGCCATTTAATATTTTAAACTAAATGTCATTTGACATAATTCCTATATATATGTATGTATTTCCAACAAATTAGGCCAACATTTACAAAAAAGATGTTTAAATTAATGTATTTCAGTGAAAAAAAAATTGTGTGTGTGTATATATATGTATATATAACAGATAATTCATATAAAAACAAAAATCAAAATCAAATTAATACATATGCCAGCAACATGGTAAAACTGTAGAGCAAAAATTAACATAAAAATTAAATCACTAGGGAGGGGGAAAGTAAAGGTAACAAGACAAACTGTAGCCGAAAGCCTCCAAATAATTTAGAAATTCGGTTAAATCCATATTAAAATTTAGAATATAAAGCCAATTATATAGAAATTAGTGGCACCTCCCTTGTAAGGTACCTGTTCCGAGAGACGTGAAATATCACCAAAAAGGGGACTAAACGAACTACTAAAATAAAACAAAGTAACAAAATAATAGACTGACCATCATGACCCATATCGACGGAGGACCACGAGGCCAATAATGGTCATGGAATCGCTGCATTTAAATTGCTAGACAAATCATCACAAAGGTGAACCAAATGAAGGACCAAACCACTCCTCCATCCTCCGATCGAACCACAAATGCAGAGTATTTGCTTATGCAGCGAGAAATAAACTATAGAACAGGCAGCACTCCAGAGCAGAGCCACACCACCGACATAATGTAAGCTTAACCAGCTTATATAGACAGGAAAAGGAAATATAGATGGCGGTAACAGGTGCAGCTTTAGCACGTCAAACCCACTACTACCACCTGATATGGGGCATAATGGTCAATCTATTATTTTGTTACTTTGTTTTATTTTAGTAGTTCGTTTAAATGCCGCTAAATTTCGATATAATTGGCTTTATATTCTAAATTTTAATATGGATTTACTATTAATTGGATTTAACTGAATTTCTAAATTATTTGGAGTTGGCTACAGTTTCAGTCTTGTTACCTTTACTTTTCCCCTCCCTGGTGATTTAATTTTCGCTCTACAGATTTGCCATGCTGCTGGCATATGTATTAATTTGATTTTTATTTTTGTTTTTATATGAATTATCTGTTATGTACTGGGCATCATGTGGAGGATGTGCATTTTGCTGCCTCTAATGATAGCTTTATATCTATTTATTTTTTTATTTCATCTTATTTCATTCTAACTTTAAAGCCATTATTCAAATATATATATATAAAAATAAATTAGAATAAGAATTAAAAATAAGAATAATGCCAGCAGCATGGCAAGACAGAAGAGAGAAAATAGTCAAAATTAAACATAACGATCAAACCAACAGGGAGGAAAGAGAGAGGTAACAAGAGTAAAAATATTGCAGCAGAAACTCTCTAAGATAATAATCCATTAAATTTCAAAAGCCAATTAAATAGAAATTTAACGATGCCCCCTCTGGTGGGCACCAGGTCCAAATTTATGTAAAATATCACCAACAGAGATGTAAACCACTACAATAAAATAAAACAAAAATAAACCAAAAATAGACTGACCATTATGCCCCATCTCAACAGAGGACCACAAGGCCAATAATGGTCAGAGAATTGCTGCATTTCGATTGCCAGACAAATCGCCACAGAGGCGAGTCGATCGAAAGAGCAGTCTGCCACCCGATCCCCAGATTGAACCACCAATGCAGAGGACCTGAATAGCGGTGGTCCTAATGCAGCGAAAATTAAAAATAGAACAGATACAAGCACTCCAATGCAAAGCCACACCACTGACAAAAGTAATCTTAACCAGATTATATAGAGGAATAATGAACTATGGATGGCAGCACAGGCGCAGCATTAGCAAATCCACCCACTACTGTCATGTGATATAATTATACATATATTTGAATAATGTTTGAAATAGTTGAAAACTGAATCTTGGCCTTGTGGTCCTTTATTGAGATGGGGCATAATGGTCAGTCTATGTTTGGTTTATTTTTGTTTTATTTTATTGTAGTGGTTTACATCTCTGTTGGTGATATTTCACATAAATTTGGTCATGGTGCCCATCAGAGGGGGCACCGTTAAATTTCTATTTAATTGGCTTTCGAAATTTAATGGATTATTATTTTATTATCTTTACATTTAGATGTTCTAAATTAGCTTAGAGAGTTTCTGCTGCAATATTTTTACCCCTCTCTTCCCTCCCTGTTGGTATGATCGTTATGTTTAATTTTGACTATTTTCACTCTTCTCTCTTGCCATGCTGCTGTCATTATTTTTAATTCTTATTCTAATTTATTTTTATATTCCAAGCATCATGTAGAGGAATATGCTTTTTGTTGCCTCTGATGTTTGCTTTACCTTTTTATTTTATTATTTTTATTATGAAAGATTCAGTTTTCAACTATTTCAAACATTATACAAATATATATGCAGGAATGAAATAATGTTAAATTGTAAAAATGTAGAAATGCAGAAGACGTCCTGTAGTTCAAAATACCTGAAGCAATCCAAGAACAAACCAGACCCTAGGCAACAATGGTTAAACATAAATATTAAATTCAATAAAAAATATACATAATTAGCCCACCATGGGAAAAGATACTTTGCAAGGGACTTTGTCGAGAGCTAAACACCTACAAAATACCTAACCCACGGCTGGCAGAGCCATCAGTTTCTGTTGTCATCTGCCTGTATAACTAGGACCGAAAGATGTTGAAATGGACACATAAGTTAGGTATTGAAATAAAATAGAAATTAAGTAGCTTATTAATAGTAATTTTGCAGAAGACAGGCTGGATGACATTTAGCATTACCGATAGCTGTAACAAAATAGTAAATAAGCAATGCTGAGAACCAAATAATCTGCTAAACATAATAAGCTAAATTAGCTAACAAAAAGAGAACGGAGAGAAGGCTAGTTAAAGTAATAGTACCTCAATCCCCCTCGAATTGCTCTAATAGTTCATGAGGTATGAAAAATAAGAATAAGATAGTTAAAAGTAAAAAGTGAAGGAAAAGTGTTTATGCGATTGTACATAGGATGGTACCAGGAACGTAACTTCCCGACCCTATAAGAAAGGGATCCTGGTATAGTAAGATAATACAGCAAAGAAGAGCCGATAAAAAATGGTAATATATAACGGAAATATATCGAAAAGAGGAATACCGGAATGGCTAATTCCTAATATAAATTAGGAATTTATAAATTTGTCGGCACCTACTAAATTTCAGAGGTAGTAAAATCAATTTGACACAATTTTGCGATGCAGAAATGATGTCATTTCCATTTCATAACAAAGAAAAACGGAGTCAGGAGAGGAGATAGCACAAAGCATCATGGGAGGTGATCTTGAAGTGCTCAGAGCCGGCATAAACCAGCTGGTCGCGGAAAAGCATTTATAGTTCGGGGCTAACCACTGCCATTCCCATGGGTGGCCTGAGCTACGGGCAAGCTGGGAAGTCGCCCAGGGCACTGATGCTTTGAGGGGCAGGAAATTGGGAGTGTTGAAGGTTTGAGAGGGCACATATCCTTTGTGGAAGGGGGGAAATGAAAGACTTAGGGAGAGATGTGGAGGCCCTTTCTTTCTCTATAGCGCAGTAAACAGTCGAAAATGCATCAGCCACTTGGCATGCGTCTGATGCAAAGGCCCTCCATTTTTCAAAGATTTTAGCAAAAATGGATAGAGAACCCGGGAACACCAGACTAACCGAATATTTTCTCTCACACCCCCTCAAAGATGGACTGAGTTTGTGAAACAATGGCAGCTCCCTTGAAAAGGCGCTTTTAGTGCCTTCTTCCAGGCTCTACCTGAAAGAGATATCAGGGTAGAGCCTCGTTAATATATGTCTTGAGAAAAACATATGTCCACCCTTCCATTTGTATCTCAACCTATTTGTAGCCACGAAGATTTTATTTTTCAAGTATCCTTACTGCAGACTAGAGTTTATTGCTCCCATTTGGTCCCTTCCTGCATTTTCGTTTACATTTTTGCTGAAATAGCGATCACTTCTTTCTGTGCATTCATTCAAGAAGCTTCTAATTATAAGTGTGTTGGTTGTCAGCAAGAAGGAAGTGCTCTTTTTTGGTTTGTGTTTAGGAATCTACAGTGAAAATGTCATTCTTTCACTGCTAAGAATCGATATTGACACCTGATAGACTTAAGTATTTTGAAATTTATAAATAACAATAAATTACAAGATACGTTGCCAAATTTATGTGTAGCATTGAGAGTTATGCTGACAATTCCACTAACTGTAGCAAGTGGGGAAAGGAGTTTCAGCAAATTAAAGCTAATTAAAACATATTTGTGATCATCAATGTCGCAGGCAAGATTAAATTCATTAGCAATACTATCAATTGAAAATGATGTGGTTGCAAATTTGGATTTTACCGATGTCATTAATAAATTTTCTGATATAAAATCAATTTTATATTTTTATTTTTAGTGATATTGCAAAACTTGAAAGAATCCTGTGGGAATATAAAGTGTGTTTACTTTTTCTGGAAGCATTAGTTTTACAGGTAAGAAATATCAATGTAAATCCATCAGGGATTTTGTTATTTTTTTAGTGTGTTATATAATTCTGTAAACAATTTTGAAAATTTATTCCAACTTAACAGTGCAGTTTGTTTCAGAGTAGTTATTAATGCTCAAGTTTTTGTGCCACTTGGGTGTTGGTCTCTGTGGTCACCATCAGGACAAATAATGAACATTAAATTTCTTGATTGCCTCTGGGCCTGTTATCATTCCTTTTTGATTCAAATAATTGTTGAGCTAATCTCTATACATTCTTTCTACGTGCCCATACCACCTTAAGTTTACATTTGATTGGATATATGTTATCCCAAGATTTTTTTTTATTATTCTCCTGATTTTTAATATCCTCTTGCTTATGGCTTTCATCTGTTAATCCCATTTTTTTCTGAAAACTCTCACTTTCCTTTATTTCCTATTAAAATGTCACTCCATAAGTTAATATATTCATGCTGCAGTGACCACCAGTGGACTGTTCAGTGACCATTCATCAGGCAGACCAATCCACTAGTGAGTCAATCCTTGTCTAGTTTTGCAGGTGGAATGACCTACTAGCAGGTCAACAAGTGCTATAGTATATTCTTTTGCCTAATTTACTAGTGTCTGAAGAAAAAGTTGATTTTTCACACTCCCTACCTTAAAAACAAGTTGTAGTTTATGTAAGAAGTGCAGGAATGGAATATTTGAATTGCACTTTTTATTACAGAACCAGTATGCCTTGTTTGCAAGGCCACTCTGTAGCCAAGTGGTCAGGAGTAAGAGTGCAGTAGCACATGCTCTTTGAGTACACTGGGGTTCAAGCCCCTGACCGCTAAATACGGTTGATCTGCCAACCCGCACTGGACCAGCGTGGCAGATTATGGTCCATTTCCCTCAATGTGAATTGTTGAGGAGGCTTCCATCCAGCAGTGGGTTGATAATGGCTGCAGATTACCTTTTTTTTTTTTTTTTTTTTTTTTATGCCTTGCTTAGTAACTGCATATTGAACAGGTTGGCAAACTATCTAGTTCTGTGGGTGGGTGGAGTAACTTAGCAGTGAATGGCAAACTATGTATTTTCTCCAAATGAAGCATTCCGCTGGTGGTTGCTAAATACTTCAAGCTTATAGAAATTCATGTTAATATATGATAAAGTTGCTGTCTGTGCTTCATACCTTGCATTTATTAGTATTAGTAGTGGCAAATGATGTAAGAAAGCAAGTAAGCTTGCTTTCTTGCAAAAAAAACAAAACAAAAGAAACTGTGCACTTCACCCATCCATACCCTCTAAGACTGTAATCAGGTCACAAAGGAGGTTTGGCAGGCGAAGGCGGATTACGAGAAATCTTTGGCAAAAGATGCTAAGAAAAACAGCAAGGATTTCTTTACTTATATAAACTCTAAAAGGAAGGGGATGAATATGATTGGTCCACTTGACATCGATGGTTCGACTGTTGATGATCCTGCTCAGATAGCAAACAAACCGAATGAGTATTTTGCATCTACATTCACACGTGAGGAATTATTACAGTTTGAAAATGGAAGAAGGTTATCAAATTGTAGCAGTGTGCTTAATGATTTTGTAATAACTGAGAGCAAAGTGGAAGAGAAATTGTTGAAGTTAAACATAAGAAAGGCACCTGGGGTGGATGGGATCTATCCAGTTATTTTAAAGGAGGCGGCAAAGCAACTAAGCAAACCCTTAGCCATAATTATGAGAGCATCCTTGGACTCAGGGGAGGTTCCCACGGACTGGAGGATGTGCAAATGTATCCCCAATTCACAAAGGTGGATCGAAGGGTGACACGAGTAATTACAGACCAGTTAGTTTAACTTCTGTTCCGGGTAAAATAATGGAGTCACTGGTTAAAGATGCATTGCAGGATCATCTAGACAAGACTGCAGCAATAATTCAGACACAGCATGGGTTTGTTAAGGGAAAGTCTTGTCTGACAAATTTGATTGGTTATTATGATGTGGTCACAAAGGAACTGGATGCAAAAAATAATTTTGATATCATATACTTGGATTTCAGGAAAGCTTTTGACACTGTTGCGCATGGAAGACTACTGTACAAATTGGAGCAGAATGGTATTAAGGGTAAGTTGCTACAATGGATAAAAGGATGGTTAAGTGGGAGAAGACAGAGGGTGGTAATCAGTGGGTGCTGCTCTTCGTGGACTAATGTTATTAGTGGAGTCCCACAGGGTTCGGTGTTGGGTCCACTGTTGTTTTGTGTATTTATCAATGATATTGATGAAGGTATATCAGGCTTAATGTCGAAGTTTGCAGATGACACAAAGGTTGGCAGGGTTGTTAATGACAGTAATGGCAGTGTGCTACTGCAACAGGATCTAGATAATTTGGGCAGATGGGCTAAGAAGTGGCAACTGAAGTTTAACCTTGACAAATGCAAAGTACTGCATATGGGTAGAAGTAACCCCAGAGAAACGTACCAACTGTGTGGTACTACACTTAAGCTGGTAGAAAATGAAAAAGACCTGGGAGTAATTGTGCAGGCAGATATGAAGTTTTCTGAGCAATGCAGACAGGCTGCTAGGGCAGGTCATGGGGTTTTGTCAATGATATATAGGAATTTTGCAAGCAGGGAAAAGGAGGTGATTGTCCCTCTGTATAAGGCAATGGTCAGGCCACGCCTTGAGTACTGCGTACAGGTCTGGAGGCCTCATTTTAGGAAGGATGTAGCTTTGCTTGAGCGTGTACAGAGAAGAGCAACACGATTGGTGAGGGGAATGAAGGGATCCTCTTACCAAGAGAGGCTTAAGTTCTGCAAATTGCAGTGGCTGGAGACTAGGCACCTGCGCGGTGATCTGATTGAGGTCTATAAGGCCTTGAATGGGTTGAGCACGCTGAATTCTGATGGGATCCTTCCACTTGTTCAGATTACGAACCTACGGGGACATAAGTTCAAATTAAGAAAGGACAGATGTAGAATAGATGTGCGGAAATTTGCCTTTAGCCAGCGGGTGGTTAATTGCTGGAACAAACTTCCATCTGTCGTTGTGGAAGTTGATAGGTTAAATAAATTTAAGGAGGAACTGGACAGGCATTTGGAGGGAATGGTGTGATTTTTTTTTTTTTTTTTTTTTTTTTTTGGCTGATGCTGCATGAGCTCATACACTTGCTTTCTTGCATCACGTGCCACTACTACTACTACTACTACTGTTTCTCAACCTTTTCATTGTTGTGCCACACTACAATCACTGCTGTACTCATATATATTCACAAACGGGATATTATTTCTGTAGGATATATTTAATAATACACTTATTATTTGTGTAGTATAGGTGAACAGATCTAGTACCAGGAATCAAAACATGTCACATTGATCGCCAGAAGGCTCTTGGATTGGCACAGAATAAATAATTTGAATTAATTTTTATTATAAAACTTGGATTCATTAATTTTGTTTAATTTGCATTTCCACGACACCTTGAGGCATACTAGTGGCACTCAGGTTGAGAAACATTGCTCTAAGAATTTGTCTAGTTCTTCCTTGAATTTATTCAAACAACACGCTTCAACAACAGCTGATTGAAGTTTTTTCCAACAATAAACCACCCCCCTTGACTGAAGGAAACTTCTGCACATCTGTCTATCTTGCAACCATCCTTCCTCAACTTGAATTTATTCCCCTACGTGTGTAGTCTCAGAAGGACAAAGAATGCCACCGACATTTAGCTTACTCAATCCATTCAAGGCCTTAATCAGATCTTTCCTCAGGTGCCTGGTCTCTAGATGCTGCAATTTGCAGAACTGAACAGCAACAGCAACCTTTTGTTCCCTTCACTGCACTCGCTTCAGTAGATCACTTTCCTAAAGTGAGCCTTCGAGACTTGTATACAATACTCAAAATGCAGCCTAACCACAGCCTTGTACAAAGGGATAATCACTTCCTTATATCTGCTAGCAAACTTTCTGTATATCATTGATAAAACCCCAGGAGCTGTTCTGGTAGCATGTCTGCACTGTCAGAGCATATCTGACTGCACGATTACCCTTAGGTTTTTCAATTTTTCACTTCCCTGAGTGTAGTACCACACAGTTAATAATAAGTTACTCTGGGGTTACTGCTAACCGTATGCCATACCTTGCATTTGTCAATGTTAAACTCCACCTGCCATTTCTCAGCTCATTGACCCCATTTTCCTAATCTTGTTGTAGTAACGCAACTTGATTATTGTCGTTACCCCCCCCCCACTGCTAACCTTTGTATCATCAGCAAACTTTGACATTAAGCCTGGTATACTTTCATCGGTATCATCAAAAAATAATGAAAACAACATTAAGTGCAGCACTGAAACCTGGGGGACTCCACTGATAATGTTAGTCCAAGAAGAGCAGTACCCATTGATAACCACTCTCTGTCTTCTATCACTCAATCATCCTATATCCATAGCAGTAACCTGCCCTTAATGCCACATTGCCCCAGTTTATACAGCAGTCTTTAATGTGCAACAGTGTCAAAAGTCTTCCTATTTTTATTTGGTCTTTGAGGTTGTCACAGACACTCTCTCAGATATGCCAGACAAGCTGTACTTGCTACCTGGGAGTCTAAAACACTGATGTAACTGATATTCAGTTGACACTCAAGTCAATTGGACCAAATTTTGGCGAAGTCCGAACGGTCTGTGACAGCCAAATCCTCTGCTTGCACCTTCACGATGCAAGCACACTGTGGGTGACCACCCAGGTGTGAACCAACATAAGCAGGGGTCGAGGTATGGTGCCCACACCACATGGAGGAATGCCGCCCCTCTTTGTTACCAGGCAATACTAGGTGGTAGATGACTCTCATCAACCGCTGCAATACCACTACTTTGCTTTTTGGAAACATGAAGTGGTGAAACCCATGTTTAGTCTCCAGAGCTAAGTGCCGGTCAACCCTTCCCCGTCTCTTCCATCATGCAGTATGACTGATGAATTTGAGGTTATGATGGACACCATGGCGAGATCCAATCTTCCTTACTTTTCGAGGGTACAGCTCTAAAACGGTGTTCGCAGGCCGGCCGCTAGTTAGTACACCGGACCGAACCAATTGGTAACTCTCTAGGCGGCTTCCGGATCAGCTAGTGTATAATCTTGCTACCTCTACTCTGCCAGATAGTGACTGGAGGGAGTCAGAGTAGTGTGTATGCGGAGAGCATTGTCGAGGCCATGTCATGTCAAGGATCTGGGTATATTCTTACCATGTGTACGCCATATCCAAAAATTTCATTACTTCATACAGCATATCCCCTCCCCCCCCACTTTTTCTTACCATTGAATACACCATGAATTCTCAAGCTAATAGAGTAAGCTTATCTGTAAAAATATCTCAACCTCCCAAACACTTCCTAGTTCATTTCACGAATATACGTGGTCTCAATTCTGATCTCAACAATGTCCATTTCAACTTGCAGTCTGCCAAACCCCATATACTTTTTATGACAGAATCTCAGTTATCTGTTGATTCAACTACTGCTCATCTCAGTTGCTCAGATTATTCACTGTATGATTCCTTTCATCTCAAAAGTGGTACTTGTGCATATGTCTGTTCTGATATTCCCTGTCAGAGACTTGGCAATTTGGAATCTCCTCTCTTTGATCTTCTCTGGCTTAAAATCTCTCTACCACATTCTGTCAAATTCATCTGTTGTCTCTACTGTTCTCCCAACTCCACTAATCACTTGGAGCTCTTCGACATCCTCTCTTTGCTTGGCATTACAAGAATGCAAAATGTTGTTTGGCATTACAAGAATGCAAAATGGGATGACCTGTGAGATTTATTTTCTTTTCCTTGGTTGGACTACTGGTTCAAAACTTCTGATGTCAATGTTTGCTCAGATCGTGTCAGTGAAATTATTCTTGTTGGAATGGAATCCTTTATCCCACACTCCACTTTAAAATCTTGTCCTTTATCTAAACCTTGGTTTTCCAATAAATGTGCTAAGGCCATTCAGGAGAAGAATGTTTCATATCGTAATTCGCTTGTTTCCAATTCTTCAGTTTCATTTTCTGCCGACACCAAAGCTCGCAACAATTGTAAAGCAGTTATTAATCAGTCCAAACTACAGTTTGAACAGGCTAAGAGTAGAAAACTTGCTTCTTGCCCTAATGATAGCTGAGCATTCTGGTCTCTTGCCAAAGCTATTGGCCGCAACTTTTGGCCATCTCTGCTCCCACCTCTGTCCAAACCAGATGGTTCTGTTGTCACTTCGGCCAAGGATAAAGCTGACCTGCTAGCATCCAATTTTTCTTCCAACTCATTAGCATTAGCATTAGTAGAGGCATACGGTGCAAGAAAGCAAGCTTATGCAGCATCAGCCAAAAAAAAAAAAACCCTCCATTCATTCCAAATGCCTGTCCAGCTCAGCCTTAAATTTATTTAGGGTATTAGCTTCCACAACAAAAGATGGAAGCCTGTTCCACCAATCAACTACCCGCTGGCTAAAGGCAAATTTCCGCACATCTATTTTACAACTATCTTTCCTCAATTTGAAACTATGCCCCCTCAGGTTCTTAGTCTGAGCAAGATGAAGAATCCCATCAGCATTCAGCTTGCTCAACCCATTCAAGGCCTTATACACCTCAATCAGATCACCTCGCAGGTGCCTACTCTTCAGGCGCTGCAATTTGCAGAACTTAAGCCTTTCTTGGTAAGAGCACCCCTTTGTTCTCCTCACCAATCCTGTTGCTCTTCTTTGTACTTGTTCTAGCAACTCTACATCTTTCCTAAAATGAGGCCTCCAGACCTGCACACAGTACTCTAGGTGTGGCCTGACCATTGCTTTGTATAATGGGATTATCACCTCACTGTCCCTGCTAGCAAAATTCCTATGTATCATTGATAAGACTCTATAACCTGCCCTTAATCAGTGAACTTCATATTTGGCTGTACAATTACTCCCAGGTCTTTTTCACTTTCCACTTCCCTGAGTGTAATACCACCCAGTTGGTACATTTCTCTTGGGTTATTGCTACCCATATGCAGTACAGTCAGTCCTCATATAGCACGATAGTTGTGTTCCTAGAAACCCTAGTGCAATGCAAAATCGAGCAATATAAACAACAGGCCCTATGGGAAAAATAGGGTTAGGTGCCGACCACCCAAGATTGAACACACATTTGTAACCAAAACATTACCAAACACAATAAATAATCAACATTTATTATTTATTATTATATGTAATAAAATACGTAATACGTAAGCATTTTAATTACTTAAGTATTTTAAGTAATATGTAAGTCTTTTATTACGACTATTACGTAATAAAATATTGCTAATGCTTTTGCTTCTATCGTAAGCAAACTTTTTTGTTTGATTTTCTATCCAAACAGATGACAGCCGTTCCATCTCTTCCAATTCTTTGTGTCTTAATCTAATGGATTTTAATTACACTTTGAGTTGTTCCTGCTATGAAAGTTGTTTTTATTTTCTCTGCATTCTTTGTAATTCTCGGCATTGCCTCATTTAGGTCTGTAGCACGTGCAATATCACATGGTCTTTCATTTCGCTTAAAGGGTTTCACAATTTCATATTTTTTCTCTATCGACAGAAGCGGACTGGCCATAAGCCTTACCGGGGAAACCCCGGTGGGCTGGAGGCCGGTGTGATTTTGGCCATAAACCATAGTATGAGGTCACTACAAATTTTCCCCGTTAAGAATTTTTGACTCAGTCCGCCTCTGTTTATCAATATTGCTTTTGTTTTTCTCTGTGAATCTGCAGTGTCTTCACCAGGACGCTTTCTTTTCACACCTTTTAAGCACTTTACTCATTTTTAGGGAATAAAGCACAATTACAAAACGAGGAGGCACGCTTGATACACATAAACAAAGCTGCGCGCGTGTAGCAACTGAATAAACAACACCGTAAAGGCAGAGATACGCTATTAACACCTCACATTTTACTAAAGCACGTTTCTAGGGGTTACTACCATAAAACAATAAAAACAATTTCCAGTTGCGTTTCTGCGAGTGGAATCTGTTATAAACTGGTAGTAAACTCGATCTACGGATACCGATAGCGGGAATTGTGTTGGTTTTTACGTTATTATGGTGAAATGTGTTTCCCCTTCACTGATATAAAAAACAAATACATTTTCAGAATCTTCTCTTCATTCCTATCGTGTTGCATTCAGTTGGGGTGATTCTGCATTCGACTGCCATTTCTTGTAAACACAAAGGCGAATCGTGCATAAGCGAATTCGGTTCGTGTTATATAAGATATCGTTCCCCTATTTATGAATCGTGTATGATCGAATTTGTACAGTGTAAACACATGTTATTTGTACAGTGCAAACACATGTATTAATGATCTTGGTAAAACACCTCCCACCGTTCCCAACACACTTCATTCAATGCCTCCTGTGGTCTTCCACCAAAAGGATGTCAGAAGGATTTTGACAAATATTGATGCTAAGATAGCTCCAGGTCCTGATGGTATTTTTCCACTTTTCTCAAAACCTGTGCTCCTGAACTTACTCCTGTTCTTTGCTGCCTTTTTTCACTTTCTTATTCCAAAGGTGTTTTTCCTTCTGCTTGAAAATTTGCTCATATCCAGCCAGTTCCTAAAAAAGGGTGATAAATCTCTCCCATCCAATTATCGTTCCATTGCATTACTTCTATTGTTTCTAAAGTAATGGAAAAATCAATTAACTGCCAACTCTTAAACTACCTAGAAACCTTCCGTCTGATCAATGATCGCCAGTATGGATTCCGCCAGTGTCAATCCACTGGTGATATTCTGGCTTATGTTACCCGTTTATGGACAAATTCAATGGAAAAGTTTGATGAAACACAAGCAGTTGCTCTTGACATCTCAAAGCCTTTCGATCGTGTTTGGCATAAAGGTCTTCTAAACAAGCTTCCATCTTATGGTTTGGTTTGCCAAAAGTTTTTTGTAATTGGTTATCCAGTTTTCTCTCTGATCGCTCACCGAGGGTGGTGGTAGATGGCTCTCTGTCTTCTAACTTCTCCACTAATGCCAGTGCCCCCCAAGGTTCAGTTCTTTCCCCTACTCTTTTCCTCTTGTATATTAATGCCCTTCTTCCATTGACTGGCAATCCTATCCATAGTTTTTCCGATGATAGCACATTGCATTTCACTTTCCATTTTGAGAAACCTTGCCCTGCTGAATCAGCTTCAATTTCTTGAATATCTACTGCTAATTCCTTAAATGCCGATTTCCAGGTATTTCTCCAGTGGGGCAAAGACAACTTAGTTGATTTCAATCCTTCTAAAACTCAGTCTTGTCTTATATCTCGCAAAAAGGATTCTTCTGCTCCTATGCTTATCTTTGGTGACACTCCGATTTCTAGGCAAAATGATATATCTCTTTTGGGGATTACCCTGACTTCTAATCTCTCTTTTTGCACAAGCACATTACAAATATTGCTTCCTCTGCATCTAAAAAACTTAGTTTTCTCTTTCGCTCTCAGTGTTACTTTTCTTCGAAACAGCTGTTCACTCTGTACAAATCGCAGATCTGCCCTACCATGGAATATTGTTCCCACAACTGGGGGGGTGCCCCCCAAAACCTCTCTCAGGCTTCTAGATTCCATTCAGAAGACGGCAGTTAGGTTAATTAACGACTCATCTCTAACAGAGTTTCTCCACTCTCTGTCTCTTAGACGTACTGTTTCTGTAGATACTTCCATTGGCACTGTTCTTCTGAATTGGCTTCTATAATTCCTGCTCTCTCTTTCAAAACAGTCTGAACACGTGCCATCACCAGCCAACATCCATTTACTGTCCAACTTCAAGCTCACAGAACCAACTTTTCATCTTCCTCGTTTATTCATTCATCTGCCATTTTCTGGAACAACCTTCCTTCATGTCTTTCCTGAAAATTACAGTCTATAGAAGTTCAAGTCTAATGTCAACAAATATCTTCTCTTGTCTTCTCAACCTCCAGTCCAAGCACGGTACTAAGAACTTTAGGTTCTAATACCTCTCGTGTTTGGGGTTTTCATAAAAAAAAAATTATATCAAAATTATATTGTGCATTCAGTTGCTTTGTTACTGCATCATAGTAACCTATCAGATTGTTAGACAAGACTGCCCCTTAACAAATCCATGCTGTGACTATAGTATAATTGCATTCCTGTCCAGATGATCCTGCAGTACTTCTTTTTTTCTCTGGATCAGATGTTAATCTAACAGGTTACTCATGTCACCTTTTGATTACCATCTGTGAATTGCGGATAAGTTTGCAGTCTTCTCCAGTCTACAGGGACCTACCCTTAGTCCAAGAATGCACTCATAATTATGGCTAATGGTTTGCTTACATCCTTTGCTGCCTCCCTTAATATGATTGGATAGATTCCAACCATCTCAGGTGCCTTTTTTTATGTTTAGCTTCAACAATTTCTCTTCCATTTTCTTTTCCGTTAGCACTCAATCATTTAGCTTCCCGTTAGAGTTTGATAAACTTCTGGTATCCTTTTCCCTAAAGAATTCCTCGTGTGAATGCAGATGCTAAATACCTATTTAATTTGTCAGCAACCTGAGCAGGGTCATCAACAGGTTAACCCGATATGATTTAACCCCTTTTTCTACTGTTAATATAAGCATAGAAATCTTTGCTGCTTTTATTTGCATTCTTTGCCAGAGACTTCCTGTAATCTGCCTTATCTTGCCTAACCTTCTTTGATTACAGACTAGTTTATATCTGCCATAGGATTCTGTATCACCTGATAATTTATATGCATCCCATGCATTTTTCTTCTCTGCCACAAGTCTCATCAGTTCATCTGACATCCATTTAGGTGTAAGCCCTGAACAATATTTCTTAGTTGCTACAAAATGTCTAGTAGCTTTTATGATTACTTCCCTGAATGCTTCCCATTTGGAATTTACTGTTGGTAAAATCATCAGTTGGTCCCACTGCATAGAATTTTACAACTGTCTGAGACCACTGTAGTGGTCTCAGACAGTTGTCACCCTTACAAAAGCAAAAGTCTTTCCTTTAACAATAGTTATGTCTTTAATTAAATTCCATATTAGTACCCTGTGATCACTGCCCACAGTCTTTTACCCGCAGATTCATGTTTGATGAATCGCTGCTGATAACCAGATCAAGAGTATTGCTTCCTCTTGATGTCTCTCTAACATGCTGCTGCAGAAAACAGTCATCGAATAAATCTACAAAAGTCCTGCTGGTGTGTGATTGACCAACCAACAAATTCCAGTCAACATATGGATCCATATGTCAGTATATGTTAAAATCCCAAATTATAACACATTCTGATTTACTGGCCCAATCTGTTTCTCTATATAACTGTTTGGTATGCTCATCACAGTTAATAGGCCTATAACACACTTTTACTCTCATTTTTGTTTTCCCAGTGCTTATGTCTCACCAGAGTGACTCAACAGTGTACTGGCTACCCATGTCAATTTGATGATGTAAGGAATTTTTAATGGCCTTTCTCACAATGTGGCTGAGTCAGTCAGTCTCAGGTGAGAGCATGATTTTTTTCTCCTGGAAAAACACCATGTTACCCAATTTTCTATCCAGCAGACAGAAAATCGATCAGAACACATGCAATTTACAGACAATATAACCTTAATTGCCAATGCTCCTAAAACCTTACTATAACAATAAAAACGACAATCTTGCATTCTTGCACCAATATTAATTATCTTCTATGTGCTATATATATAGCACATAGAAGATCATTAATATTGGGACCTTGCTTCTGCTGCTTATATATCTATATAACACATAAAAAAATAACTGGATAAATAATATTGGGACATTGCTCTCTCATTTATATCAGTGCCGTGAGGCAGATTGAGCTGTGATTCGTTCTGCTTCATGTCAGTTTTTGACAAAAATTATATCTACTTATTGTTATAGCACTAATTCTGCCCTTTTTATTTATTTTAAACTTATGGTAAAGTTAGCGACTTAATTTTCCATACCCCTACTACCTAAATCTTTTTCAAAACTTCGATTTAATAGTAATATTGAGTACCAAATAAAATGTATAAAGTAAAGCAAACATCCTTAAGCAAAAGCATAGTTATCTCTAAAGAAAATGGTGAAATTTGTCACTATAAATGTGTAATAGATACGTGTTAAAAGGCCTACAGTTGTTAGCCAGCAACAGCTATATTGGTTAGCCACTCACAAGTGTAAAGTGGAAGATTTCTGTAAACACTGGATGGGTTCATTCACTTCGCTATGTAAATTAGGTCAAAGGGGGGTGTATGAAACAGAGATACCCGTGTGAACGGATATCTAAGATTCCTCCCAGCCCATGTAAACTCATCGTAAACTCAAGAGTTACAGCTCCATAATGACCTAATAAGGAGATCGAAAAATGGCTACACGTGTTATTGGAACATTCATTACGTAGCATGATGAGGGGATGAGAGTTACCCCTTTAACTATGTTTTTTTCCATGACGTACAGTCCGAGCATCTTAAGACTTGAGGTTCTCCAATGGGAGAGCAGTTTTGCATAAACAACATGCGACGGCTTGGGATATAAGACCAGGTCCTTGTAAGCAGAGAGAGAGAGAGCCAAGCTAATCTTTGAAGATCCAATCATTGAGAAGCGTCGAGCCATTGAGATTGTTGGCAGAAAAATTGGCTACCGAGAGCCAAAGAAGAAGCCATCAGTGCCCAGAGTCTCCGAAGTAACGGAAAATCGAGGTTCGTCAGCTAACCAAGCCCAGGCAACATCTTAAGCTGGTGAGTCAAAATGGTATAGTATGAAACGTTGGTAATCATGATGTCAAAAGATGGTTTCTTTCTAGTTTCATTAAACTTGTGTATCTTAAATCTTAAAGCTTGATCTTATAATTGCTGGACTATTTTGATAAACATGAAATATCATAATATTCATAATATACCTATATTAATGGAAAGAGTGAAGTATGTAAGTTCTTTCTTGTATTAAACCCGGTTATGTTTTGTATTATAGAAGTTTCTTTTTCTCTGCCAAAACCTCAAATTCAATCACTAAAGTAGTAGAGCTAAGTGTTAAAGTATGATTAGAAGTTAACTGCGGCGTCGAGTTAATTATCCACATAATTACTCGATGATCAACACAACGCGAAAGTCCAAACTGCGGGATGGAGAGGGGAAGTAAACTTCTCCCCCTTTATTCTGAGGGTATACGAGACTTTGTCCTATAAAGACCGTTAGACGATAATAGCAGATATAGCAGAACGAAAGTTGGTACCAGACAATACCAATAGATGAATATGTTAAGTTAGGATAAGATATCCTACAGCAAAAGTCCTAACCACACAAAGAAGAAAAATATGAGTTACGCCTAGTCTGGCTATATCTGTTACAACCACACCCTAGAGCCCATGAGTGCTAGAAGAGTACTGAGGGGGCCAACAAACAAGAGAGGTAACATGGTGCCTAAGTGCCCAGGTTGGTTTTGAGCAGTGATGAGAAACTGATTAATACAAAATAAGTTTCACAAGACTTAAATCAAAAGAGAAATGGACATTGATGTTTTTGAGATCTTGGCAGAGAGAATTATATTGTACTACTTTTATTTAGTCATGATCAAGTACCAGTATTATTATTATTATAGTTTTTTTTGATAATGCTTAACAAAAAGTAGCAACACAGTAGCAACACATTACAAAGCAGTCAGCTGCATACGTTTTGGCTTAAAAAAGAAAAAAATAATAATTTTTTTTTTGGAAGGAATTAAAAAGTTGCTGCTTGTTGCTAATGAAATTTTTGCATTTCTTATTACTTTTGGGGTGATCTTTCTTTATATTGTGACTTTGTTTTAAATTTTTGTGGGTTATAAAAATCTTAGAAAGCTGGGATTATTACTAGTAATGTTTAAAATGCCCATTTACCCATAAAACTGCAAGTATATTGATTAATTTGTAAACCTAGGGACTACACGGTAGATACATTATCATTGTCTTAATATAAGGGTTTAACATACTAGTATTACACAGAAAAATGGAAGGACCAAGTTTAGAAGGGACGAGCTTAGAAATATCGGAACCCTTATTTCCCACCCAACCTGAGGCAACACCTGCAAGGGTGTATCCACCTCAAATCGGGGTTTTCTTAATCTGATTCCAATATACCTTGGGAAAGACGACGAAGGCCCGACGGCCTCTTTCTTTTTCGAATCACTGGAAGAGACTGCAAGCTTTGCAAATTGGTCAGTCAAGGAAAAAATAGCAGTGGTGAAAAGCCGACTGAAAAGTTCGGCCCCTGAATTTCTATCTCATTCAGTTGAGTTAAGATCAGAAAAGGATTATGAGAAATTTAAAGAAGCGTTTATAAGACGTTTTGAACGTTCACAACTGCTCATATCACAATTACAACAGTTTAGCACTGCTAGACAAGAGTCATCAGAAATGGTTATTCAGTTTGGCACCCGCTTAAATAATTTATGTAGGGTAGCTTTTAAGACTGAGAGTGAAACCCCAGAAATTCGTACACTCAGAGATCAGACACTATTAGATCAGTTTTTGAACGGATTAAACCTGAGATTGAAACGTTTGGTTCTGAGCCAAAATCCAGCCATTTATTGATTGGCTAGAAATAAATGGCTAGATTTTTCTAGCTATAAATGGCTAGAAAAATCTAGCCATTTATCCAGCGATTCGGGAGGAATAAAACAAAAAACTAACTCAAACTGAGCAACACGTTACTATAAATTTGGCTGTAACTGCTGATGACCAGTTCAAACAAGTGTTAATTCCAGTTCAAGAACAAATACATTCGTTACAACATTCGCTATAAAAATTATCAACGAAAAACACAAATTTACATAGCTTATAAAGAAACTTGTCTACCCTTACCAACAGATTTCAGAACTTCGCAGCGGGAATTGACCAACAGTTACAAGAAATTAGACAAAATCTTATTCAGTATAAGCAGGGTTAACTGCCTAATATGCGAGACACTGCTGTGAGGCCAATTACTGAGAGCGCTCTGCACAGCATATTGTTTACAAACAGAGGAACTGCGCGCGACCAAGGGAGATCAAATTACAGTAGACACAGCGGGGAGTCGGAGCTACTTGGGAAAAATGTAAACAGAGAGAGGAGTGGAAATTTTGCTGGGAGACCACACATGTTCACCCTGAGTCAAGAGTCTGCTTATCGGCAGAGTTATCGGAGACAAACGGTAGCCAGAAATAATTACACTAGTGATCCACAATTTAGGGCATCCTTCAATAACAGAGTAAGAAATTGCTTTCAAAATAATATAGATTCGAACACTTTTTATGCAAGACCTAGGGGAATGTTATGTGGGGATAATACGGAATACAGACAACCTAGGGCATTAAATCGTAGGCAGATAAATCATATGGGGGTCGCTTCAGACAGACAATTCAATCGTAGAATGAGTTGACAACCAAAATCTTTTGAGCAGATTCCAAAATATAGTAAATATAGTAGCGCAGAACATGGGATTTTTACAGCTGAGAACGACACAGAGTTACCCTTAGTGGCAGGTTTTATTCAAAGTGTCCCAACGATATTTTTAATTGACAGTGGGGCTTCAGTAACCTTAATTAGCGCAGAATTTTTTCACAAAATAAAAAATGACAGGTCTTTGAAACAAAGACCGCCTGATGTTACTGTTTGCGGAATTGGGGGAAATGTCGTGCCCCTGCGCTCGAAAATTACAGTAAATTTAACATTAGATGGAAAAACATTTACAGAACATGTCCTCCTGGCTTCAGATATCTTAAGCCCCAGATATGAAATCGTCCTGGGTTCGGACATTTTACGCCGTCATTCTTTTGTCATAGACTCTGGGAGAAGAATTTTAAAATCTTTACCACTTGGTATTTGCATGAGAGAAATAGGAGTTAGAGAGAAAATCTTAGGTGACACAAAACCCACTGTAGGGAAACTAACTTCTAAACATATCATCCCACCTAATACTGAATCCATACTAACTGTTCAGTGCAATTCCAAGTTTCTCCCATGGCAATCAGTAATTGTAGAGCCAAATAATAATCTAGGCAGGAATGACTTAGCCGTTAGGTCTTCATTAGATAAGGTGTCTCAGGACAAAAGGGTGTCCGTTCTAGTTGCAAATGTTTCTGACAAACCATTGCATCTACCAAAACGCGTGGGAATTGCTATCATAGAATGTATTAAAATGAATGAGGTTAATTTTATTAATAACAAAGTTAATAACAAAAAGCTGCCTCCAGTGACAATTAAAGACTTCAAACTGAATCATTTGTCTGGTTCTCAACGACAGGAATTATCTCAATTGCTACTTAAATATCGGGACAGTTTTGCTACATTCCTTCTCAATTAGGTCATTCTACAGTTCTACACCATACAATAAAGCTTACAGACGATATTCCTGTCTCACAACGTGCATATCGTACGCCATATTCTTTATGAAATGAGGTTGACCGACAAATTGATGAGTTGTTGGACTCAGGCATAATTTCTCCGAGTGCTTCATCCTACAGTGCCCCAATTGTCATAGTGATAAAAAAAGATGACTCTTTGAGAATGTGTATCGATTTTCGGAAGCTCAACTCTAAGCCAGTAGCAGATAACTTTCCAATTCCACAAATCACAGAAATTCTCGATCTTTTGGGACGATTCCGCTTCTTCTCTACGCTTGACCTTCAATCTGGTTTCTGGCAGATCTGGTACATCCTTCTGATAAGCACAAAACCAGTTTTACAACGGGCCAGGGCCTCTACCAATTTAATATATTACCATTTGGGTTAAAAAATTCACCGGCAACGTTCGTGAGAGCCATGGCAATTGTGCTTCAGGACCTGAAGAAACAATCCATTTTCTGTTATCTTGATGACATCATAGTCGCAAGTGAAACCTTTTCCCAACATTTGGAGAAGTTAGAACTAGTGTTCCAGTGCTTGCAACCTTATGATCTAAAGCTGAAACCATCCAAATGCGAGTTCCTAAAGAAGGAGATCACATATCTTGGTCACCGAGTCAGCTCAGAGGGTGTCCAACCAGATCCCAACAATGTTGCTGCTATCAAGAACTGCCTCCCCCCTAAGACGGTAAAACAGGTAAGAAGATTCTTGGGAATGACTGGATTATATAGAAAGTTTATCAAAGACTATGCAAAAGTGGCTAGACCATTAACCGAACTCACAAAGAAAGACACTACTTTTAGGTGGGACAAAACAACACAGTCCGCTTTTGAGAAACTGAAAATGGCTCTTATAACAGAACCATTACTAATATATCCAGACTTCTCTCAGCTTTTCTATTTGGCTACAGACACTAGTGACTTTGCGATCGGGGGCGTGTTTGCAAAAGATGGGGAGAAGCATCCAATTGCTTACGTTAACTGACTGTTAAAACAGGCTGAAACGTCATACAGTACAGTAGAAAAGGAAAGTTTAGCTGTTGTGTACTCCATATCTCAGTTCCGCCCTTTTTTGTATGGGAATTTTTTTAAGGTCATCTCAGATAATTCAGCATTGAGTTATTTATTGAAATTGAAAAATCCCACTCCCAGATTAACTCGTTGGAATTTAATGATACAGGATTATAATTTTGAAGTAATTTACTGATCAGGAAAAACGCATTCAAATGCGGATTTTCTGTCTAGACCAGTGTTAGAAGAAGATACTAAGCCTAAAAGGCAAAAGAAACCTAGAACTGAACAAGTTGTGACGATGTCGACCGGAATCATGCTGGAAGCACTTGTAATGCCAAAGGAAGCTACTAAAGAATTGATGAGGATGTTACAGAGGGAAGACAACAGTCTATATTCCTTGATCACTCAATTAGAGTGAAATGTCCAAACTTTATTTAAGATTCCAGATACCTTCTACTTAAATGATAGGGTACTATACCATTACTCCTTACCTGATTCAAAATCAACTCGAGAACAGCCATTTGAACAAGCCGTGGTTCCACATGCATTAAAATGTCAGATTTTGGATGCTTGCCACAGTAGTCCCTCTAGTGGCCACTTTGCATTTGACAAAACATTGCAGAAAATTAGAAAAGACTTCTTTTGGGTAAATATGTATAGTGATGTCAAAAATTATTGAACACTTGCCCTTCATGCTTGGAAAGACGAGGATATAATCTGAAGGCGAAAGCAAACCTAATGCAAGTTCCGACTGAGTCAACACCCTGGTATAGAGTGAGTATGGATATTCTTGGACCACTGCCCACCAGTTTAGATGGGGATAAATACCTATTAACGGTGGTAGACTGTTTTACACGTCATGTAGAAGCAATACCACTGAAGACACAGAAAGCAGAGGAAGTAGCTACGGCTTTTGTAAATTGTGTTGTTGCCAGACATGGAATCCCACAAATCTTGTTGACGGACAGAGGAAGTAACTTTCTATCAACTCTCCTCAGAGAAGTATACCAAAAACTTGGTATTAAGAAGCTTCAAACAACAGCTTTCCATCCTCAATGTAACGCTAAAGTGGAGCGGTTGAATAAAACTCTGGCATCAATTTTATCACATGGTGAATAACGCTCAGTCAGACTGGCATGTTTGTGTACCATTGGCAGTAGCAGCATACCATTCGGCTGTACATTCCGCTACACATGAAACACCCAATTACTTGATGTATGGAAAAGACATTATACTACCTCAGCACATCTGGACTTCTGAAATCTGCCCTACTTATGCTTCATTAGAGCATTATTCAGAACAAATGGTAGCAAGGATGCAGCGAACTTATGAGATAGTCCAGCAGCACTTGAAAGATGCAGCACAATCACAGGAACAATATCGCTCTACCAAGGCCGTAGATAAGCATATTAGGATTGGAAGCGTAGTATATCTCTATACTCCAAAGGTTAAACCAGGTAGAACACGCAAGTTGTCACGTTAGAGTAGCGGACCATATCGAGTAATGTCGCAAACGTCTGAAGTCAACTATCAAATCCAGCACATATATCATCCTAGGGACAAGCAATTAGTTCATGTCGATAGGTTGACTAAGGTCGATAGGCGATAGAACACAAACCATTTCCAGAACTACGTTTAGAGTCGTCAGAGACCATAACATCACCTGAACGAACCTCAGAACACACAAAACCAAAGGAAGTGTATGAAGAATCCAAAGAAGATGATTTGGAATGGTTTGATCCAATGGAGACGATGAGGGAAGTTCCTAAATTATCTAAATTACCTGTGTCGATACCATTAGCATATTTGCCAAATAGGGACCAAAAACAACCATCGGCATCAAAGCAAAGTCAACAGACAGTTCTGCAGAAGGGAAGGGAAGAGAAAGGTCACTCACTGTCTACGCACCAATATAATTTGCGGAGTAGGAGTCGAGAACCTAAAACTTCCTAAAGTCTCTGTACCACTTCCTAGAAATGAAGAGGTGACAATAATTCCTCAATCACCAACCGAGCCAGTTATTCTCGAAGAAGTTCAAATTTCTGATGAAGATACAGAACAGATTATCCCTGCTATTACTGCAGACACTGAGTCTCAATCAGTACAAACCCGCACAGAAGGAGCAGAAGCACCAATTCCGCACTCAGATAACCTCGGACTATTAGATCGATTTATAGGTTGGGTCACAGCTCCTGATAACGAACAAACACAGGAAGGAACATCAGAATGAAATTGGGCTAATGATGGATATGATTTGATTGTAAGGCTAATAGATGCATTAAAATGAGGAAAAAAAAAAGCAGTGATTTTTTTCCTCTCTGTAGTACAGTTTTGTATAAGAATTATGCAGCAAAGTTATGGTAAGTGATACATTTTCTTCAGTGCGTAAACCAAACAAAGGAAGTTTTATCTTATATAAGAAGATAGAGAAAACGGTTTGTAAGAGTAATGCTCAATGGTTTAAGTCAAAGAAGTATGTGCTATCCTTCTATATTTTGAAGAGTTTGAGCATTGGATTTTGTGAACTTTCATGAACTTGAACTTGAAAATGGTGTACTCTCTTTTAAAATTAACAGATAGTTTACTGTCCTTGTTGACAGAGAAAAACAAGACCAATTGATGTAAATGTTAGAAATGAGGATTATAATTCTGTGGGTTGCAGTACACTTGTGAAGAATAATCACTCATGCCATCAATGAAGTTAGCAAAGTAAGTAGGGTGTTTATGAATGTGAAATTGTAAACCCTTCAACAGCTTTGTTGAAAAACAAATTCAAAGAGACAGTTGTATGAGAATGTCATCACTGTCCCAGGCAATAGGTATCAGAGGTTTTGTTTTTTTTTTTTTGCGTCGGAGTGTCTTCATTCAAGTGGTACTGTAGTCTAACCCCAGCATTTCATTTCCAACCAATCTGTGAGAGAAAAAGGGTACTTCAGGTATATATACAAAAACAAAAAAAAAAAAAAAAAAAAAAGAGAGAGAAAATTGTCACAAACAGAGCACAAGATTACTTGAAATTAGTGCCGAGACCTAAGGTGAGAATAATATACCAGTATATATTAAATAATATATACTGGTATATTAAATAATATATACTGGTATATTAAATAATATATACTGGTATATAAATTCTGTAAGGTCAATCAGCAGCGCTTTATAAGAAGTTATGTTGCTAGCAAGTTCATCTTATATAAATCATCATATTATAGAAGCAGAAATATATAAACCTATCTCAACCTTATAAATTGTATATGCAAAGGCACAAGCTACTTTAAAAAAAAAAAAAAAAAAAATCTGACTGTAATGAATCTGAAAAAAAAAGAGGCAATATCAGAACTATTATACAAATACGAGTATTTTTTTTTTCCATGAAACATTTTTAATTAGCTAGAAGAGAGGAAAGACGGAATTAGCCTAGGGCATGACCGGTAATCCCCTAGCTACTTTCTGCTTTCTCTCTCTCATTACATGTCTAAATTCAAGAAAGAGGATCCAAAGTGAAGAGAAGTTTTTAGGTTTTTGGATGTTGAAGAGAAAAGAAGTGATTAGTTTGTCTAAGGCACGGCTGGTCCCTTCCAGTCACTTTTTGTTGACTTCTCTCACTTTTCTGAGAGAATTTAAGTGGAAAAAGGTAATATCCGGATTTTGAGGTCAAGATGAAGGATCTTCTCCACGTGTTTGAAAAAAAGAAAAAAAAAACTGTTTAATATCAAAACAAGAATTTAAAATGGTATACAATCAGATTCATAGTTTCACAGATAACTCTCAAATAGAAGTTTATCTGTTAATCATAAAAATATCACATATGGAAACCAGGGAGCTATTGGAAATCACATTGTTGTAACATTGTAACACAGTTTCTAAGCAGATATATAAAAAATAAAAATAAAAAACTTTAAACAGCCGTCTGCTTCATATAGTATGGTTTTCTTTATGTTAGGTTACATTGCAAGAGACTTATCTATAAGTGATGACATGTGGCCATTAGTGCTTTGATCTTTTCTAAACAGCACGTTTATTTTTAGAAGAAAATTAAGAAATATGCTACACATACGATGTGCCCTAAGTTTGTTGAGGAAATAAGATCCCCATTGGGATGTTTTGCTTGTGATACGCTAGGAGTCTTAACCTTCCAAGCCATGTCTACATGTCTTGCGGGAACAGTGACGGTAACGTTCAGGGATATAGTAGTGGCGACGAGGTCAATCAAGTTGTTTGAGATACCCACTACACATACAGTGGAGTTTAAAACAAATGTGAAATGTCATCAGGAGAAATTATGCTTGTCGGGCAGGACTATATCAGAATGTAAAGAAATAAAATTCTGTTTAGAAGACCCTGCTCCACAAATTATACATCCAAATTTCTCCCAATTATCTCAAATTTCTGGTTTTGTCACCTGGCCAAACGCCTTGGATGGCCTTGTTTCAACAGTTGATAGGCTATTGGCCTCCTGGCTTAGGTTACCGAGAGCGAGAACGAAAGTAGCCTGTGCGGATGTAGCTTTTTGCCGCTCCTGGAACAGAGAGGTTTTTTCTGATTTATTTTCTGTTTTATTAGCTTAAATTGGCATATTAACTTATTTTCTAGAGTAGCTTTATATTCCTATTTACGATACTTGTTTAAAGTAACTTAGATAGAGATTTTGTAGGTATTACTTAGTATCGGTAAGGGTATCAAATTCACGTGTTGACCGTTCGTAAATTGCCGCCATTGTAACGCGATACAAAATATCTCGAACTAGATAGCATAAGCTTAATATAGTATAGTATAGTATAGTACATAATATTGTCAATTAATCAGTAAAATCTATTAATCTTGTTGAACTTCATTGTCAATTAAATTGTACTTTTAACTATACATATAACGACTTAGGTTACGTAACATAAATAATTAGAAAAATAAATAATTAATACTTAACTTGATGCGGAAGTTATATAAAGGGATTTCGTAGATAACACTCCATACTGAAACATAAATATAGCGTTATAACTGTGTTGGGATACAAGTTTAGGGTTTTAATTTTGTACTGAAATTGAAATTTTATTCAAATTAAATCGAAATCATGACTCAAACCAGAGCAGCAAAGCAAAAGGCTCAAGCTAATCGGAGTGCTGTGGCTCAGAGGAGAACTGAGGGGGGCAGTTGCCCTCTGAATCACAGCCTTTTCAAATGCACTACTAGCTTGATGTTTGTGGAGCAGTCCGGTACGGGACATGATACTGCCATGGGGGATGTCTTTGTTTGTGCGCGATGCAAGGAGTGTAAGGAAATCAGGCGATAACTCAGCGTTGTTATGGGCCTATATGAGAGCTTGAAGGACAGGGTGGATGCCCTCGAAGGATTAAAAGTGAGGGCCCATCAAGCTCTCAGCAGCCCACACCAATGCCAGAGCTTGCACTTGGTCATCGCGCAACACAGCGGCAGCCCCCAAAGCAGAATGTGCTGGTCCCAAAGGTACTAGTAGTTGTTGGTGACTCTATTGTCAGGGAAATGGGAAACATGCTTTGTAAAAAGGATAGTTGGAACAGGACCAGGGTATGTCTGCCAGGGGCAAAGGTTGATGACGTTGTAGAGCGGATATCATCTTTTAAGGGCACAAAAGTTGTACACGTTGGCACTAATAATATTAAGAGTAGGAGACCGGCGGAATTACTTAACAAGTACAGGTCACTGTTGAAAAAAAGCCGGGAATTAGGGTTGAATTTGAAAGTGTCTGCAATTCTGCCCAGACACGATAGGAGGGAGTATATGATGAGAGCCTTGTCGATCAATTCGGCCCTGGAAAGATTGTGCAAGGCTCAAGGGGTAGAATTTTTTTCAGCCTGGTCTGTACTTGTTAACAGGAGAGACTGCTTCTACAGGGATGGGATACACTTAAATAGAAAGTGTGCAAGAATGTTTGCTGATGCTATCGAGGCAGTGTTAGGTGGGTCGGAAAACTGCTAGATTGGGGGGATACAAGGACCAATAGATTAACAGTAGCCACTGGCAGAGGTGAAAGTGATTCTTGCACTGCTTCTATTGGAATGAGCAGCAGCCTGGAAAATAAGATGCAGGATATTTCAGAGACTGCTGGGAATCATTGGGGTACAAGTAAACACGTGGGTTGTGTTAGGGTAGCTAAGAAAAAGAACAGGTGCATGTATACTTGCGTGTACACCAATGCTAGGAGTTTAGTAAATAAATTTGATAAAGTTGAGGTATTGCTCAAAACATCAAAGGCAGATATTGTTGGGATTTCAGAGACGTGGTGTCACACAGATATAAGGAATGCAGAACTGGAATTTGGGGAGTACAATGTCTACAGAAACGATAGACAGGATAGGAAGGGAGGAGGGGTTATACTATTAGTTAAGAAATACATAAAATCTAAGGAAGTGAAGCCAGTCAACATCGCTGGACAGTGCAGTGTCGAGTCAGTTTGGTGTGACATAAGCATTGGGAAATCAAAATTGAGAGTTGGAGTGTGCTATAGGCCTAATGACTCTGATGAGTATAATAAGAAACTGTACAGGGAAATAGAGTGGTCCAGTAAATCAGAGAGTCTTATAATGGAGGATTTTAATTTCCCAGATATTGACTGGAATTTGGGGGATGGTCATTCACACATTAGCAAGGCTTTTGTGGATATATTGGATGATTGTTTTCTACATCATCAGTTCGGGAGGCTACTAGAGGGAGTAATACTCTTGATTTGATTATCAGTAGTGATTCTTCATGCATTAAGAATCTGCAGATAAATGAACCACTAGATGTCAGTGATCTCAGTGTGCTGAAGTGGGATTTACTCAAAGAGGTAACTACCATTAGGGGTAAAGGGAAGGGTTATTGCTTTCGTAAAGGCGACTACGATGGACTGAGAGAGTATTTAAATTCTATACAGTGGGACCAACTGATGATGTTACCAACAGCAAATTCAAAATGGGAAGCATTCAAAGAACTTATCTTGGAAGCTACTAGGCTTTACATACCAACCAAGAAATATTGTTCAAGGTTTAGGCATAAATGGATGTCAGATGAACTAATGAGACATATGGCAGAGAAGAAAAATGCATGGGATACATACAAATTAACACGTGACACAGAGGCCTATGATAGACACAAGTTGATCTGTAACCAAGTTACAAATGAGGTTAGGCAGGCGAAGGCAGATTACGAGAAATCTTTGGCAAGGGATGCAAAGAAAAACAGCAAAGAGTTCTTTACTTATGTAAACTCTAGAAGGAAGGGGATGAATCAGATTGGTCCACTTGATATCGATGGGTCAACTGTTGATGATCCTGCTCAGGTAGCTAACAAACTAAATGAATATTTTGCATCGACATTCACACATGAGGAGTTATTCAGCGAGGGGAATGCCAGAGGTGTATTCAACTCTGGCAGTAAACTAGAGAATCTTGTAATATCTGAGTGGAAAGTGGAGGAGAAATTGTTGAAGATAAACACAAGAAAGGCACCCGGGGTGGATGGGATCTATCCAGTTATATTAAAGGAGGCAGCAAAGGAAGTAAGCAAACCCTTAGCCATAATTATGAGAGCTTCTTTGGACTCAGGGGAGGTACTCATACACTGGAGATGTGAAAATGTGACCCCAATTCACAAAGGAGGATCAAAGGCTGACACAAGTAATTATAGACCTGTGAGTTTAACTTCTGTTCCAGGAAATTTAATGGAGGCACTGGTTAAAGAAGCACTGCAGGATCATTTAGACAAGACTTCAGTTACAGCTCGGACACAGCATGGTTTTATTAAGGGGAAGTCTTGCCTGACCAATTTGATTGAATACTATGATGCAGTCACAAAAGAACTGGATGCAGGGAATAACCTTGATATTATATACTTGGATCTTAGAAAGGCTTTTGATACTGTTGCACATGGAAGACTGCTGCACAAATTGGAGCAGTGTGGCATTGGAGGCAAATTGCTGCTGTGGATAAAGGGGTGGTTGAGGGGCAGAAGACAGAGAGTGGTAATCAATGGACACTGCTCATCGTGGACTAATATTATTAGTGGAGTCCCTCAGGGATCAGTATTGGGTTCATTATTGTTTTCTATATTTATAAATGATATTGATGATGGTATATCATGCTTAATGTCCAAGTTTGCAGATGATTCGAAGGTTGGCAGGGTTGTCAAGGACACTACTGACACTATGCTGCTGCAACAGGATCTGGAAAGGTTGAGCAGATGGGCTGAGAGGTGGCAAATGAAGTTTAACATTGGCAAATGTAAAGTACTACATATGGGAAACAGCAACCCCAGAGCAACGTATCAACTCTGTGGTACTACACTGACAGTGGTAGAGAATGAAAAGGACCTGGGGGTGGTTGTGCAGGCAGATATGAAGTTCTCTGAGCAGTGCAGACGGGCTACAAGAGTAGCTCATGGTGTATTATCAATGATATATAGGAATTTTTCTAGCAGGGATAAGGAGGTGATTATTCCCTTGTATAAGGCAATGGTCAGACCACACCTAGAGTACTGTATATAGGCCTGGAGGCCTCATTTCAAGAAGGATGTAGAGCTGCTGGAACGAGTACAGAGAAGGGCAACAAGAGTAGTGAATGGAACAAAGGCGTGCTCTTATGAAGAAAGGCTTAAGTTTTGCAAATTACAGTGTCTGGGGACTAGGCACCAGCGAGGTGATCTGATAGAGGTGTATAAAGCCTTGAGTGGTTTGAGTATGCTCAATGCTGATGGGATACTGCCTCTTGCTCGGAATAATCACCTGAGAGGGCATAAATTCAAATTGAGCAAAGACAGATGTAGGATAGACGTGCGGAAATTTGCCTTTAGCCAGCGGTGGTTGGTTGGTGGAACAGACTGCCATCCCTTGTCGTGGAAGTTGATAGCCTAAATAAGTTTAAGGCTCAGCTGGACAGGTATTTCGAATGAACAGAGGGGTGAAGTGGAAGTGGTTATTTTTTTTTTTTATTTATTTATTTATTTTATTTTATTTTATTATTTATTTTTTTTTTTTGGTTGATGCTGCATAAGCTTGCTTTCTTGCATCAAATGCCTCTACTAATGCTAATGCTACTGCTCCTGACAGTCATACTAATGGCATCATTTTCTGTAACTTCATGCATCCCTTGCTTTCGAAGATTAAAAAAAAAAAAAAAAAAGAAAGGAGAGAGAGACACTTTTATCTCCCACTTCAAAATTTTATCTTGCTATAGGCAGAAGAATAAAATTGGCAGATAGAAATTCATATTAGAATATTCATCAGTATGATTGCTCCAACACAGACCACGCTTGTACTAGTTACACTACTTGTTCGATGTACAACTTTTCATACTGCTGTCTTTATCCTTCAACCACTTGATAGAGAGGCCATTGCTGGTCAAACTATTATCCTCCCATGCAGACTAGTTCCAAATCTCACAGCCACTGTAAAATGGTTTTTCAACGAAAAGAGCTTAGACAGTTATTACAGACCACGAGGTCTTCCTGATTATAAAGTCATCGGATCACCTAAGGAGAACGATTTTGCATTGCAAATCACCCAGTTGCAGTTGGCGGACAAATTTAAATATTTTGCCATGTACAAACTAAGGATGAACATCAATTCCGATCCAGTACAGCTATTCTAACAATTTATGGTACACCTCTACCACCTCTGATCGGAGAAGGTTCAATTCTTAGCGGAAACGAAGGAGTTCAAGCCACTCTTGCATGTAAATCTTTAGCAGGAAAATCCCCCGCTCTCTTGAGATGGATTCATTTTGATCGCTCTGCTATCAAAGGATCAGTACAGTCCAGCCAAGAGTTATGGTCAGACAAAATAGGAGTGAACACGTATTTGAAATGAATAACCACTTTATCACCAGGATATGATAAGAAAGCATTTATCTGTGTCGCTAATCATGTAACCTATTCTCACCCTATGATGATCTCAATAACAATTATTGTGAAGTATAAGCCAAGGGTCACTATGAAAGTAACCTCGAAAGTCACACGTGAATATGATCGGTTTAGATTAAAATGCAAAGCTACAGCAAATCCAGATGTTTTCATTTATCAATGGTTTAAAAATGGAGAATAGCTAATAAAAGAGGGAAACGTAACTCTGGTAATTAAAAGTGTTTTGAGAACAAACCATAACGATAATTTCACCTGCTTAGTTCGGAATGAACTAGGATCGGCTAAGCTTCCTTCGTAATGACTGTGTCATATGGCCCTATCTTGTTAACAAAATTAAATGATGTTGCCACTACCAAAGGGAATCCAGTTTTGCTACAGTGTGAGGTTAGAGGAAATCCACTCCCAGTGGTGAAATGGTATTTTGAAGATAAGGTTATTCAGAGCAGTATCATTTCCACCTTAACGATTCCTAAGATGTCATGTCAAACGTCAGGTCGTTACACTTGTACAGTGGAAATTCCAGATTATCTGTTAGTGAAAGATGAAGCATTGGTCTATGTGAAAGGTCCACCCGAAGGAAACTGTAAAACACGTCTAGCAAGTTTAGGAGACAACGCTCAACTACAATGTTTTTTTAAACATGTTCCACCCCTGGATAATGTCACCTGGAAAAGCTCCATGACAAATGAGCTGTTGACAATCCATGTGGAAGTATGGAGTCAATGAGAAGTAACCAGTACTCTTAGGATCAAGTCAGTTCAAGCTGGACAATTTGGGTTTTATGAATGTCATGTGTGGAATCAGTGGAGACAATTGAAGTTAATTGTTCATTTAGAACGAAATTGGTCTCGAGAAGCATTATACTTCACTTTAGGAATTCCAGCCGTAGTGTTGGTCGCAATGGCGTTAAGAGCTGTGCTGTGGAAATTGTGCAAGTGTAGAAAAGTCAACACCGGAGTCCCAAATCAAACATATTCCTATCAAGTATATTATAGAGGAAATGACATTGATGGTGAAAGCATAACTAGCCTAGAGTAAAGAAAAAGAAGAGTTTTTCTCTTTCCCATGGTGATTTGGGAAAAGTTAGTGTCACAGAGGTAAATGTTGCCACTTCGTCAACAACCACGATGTATTCTCCTTACTTGGCGTACCAGCATCTTATTCATTTATACGAGCTATTTTTCTTCAGCTCCTTCAAAAAAAAAAAAAGAGAGAACTTCAAAAGTATGACCCATATCGAGAGTTCCATAAAACGGATTAGTGCTCCAAACTATCTTATGCAGTTTTTCAAAGCTAGTAACACTAAAAAGCAAATGTTTTTCATCGGATGTGATGTGCAGCCTTCAACTTCGGTCATAATGAAACCACAAACTGTGTGTGCAGGAATTCATCGTCCCGCGGAAAAGAAGAAACATTCAAGTGAATTAGGACATTTAAGACTTTAGACAGATTAGAAATACTCCTATTAATAATTATAGTTTTGTTAGAATGAATTACTTGTAATTGTGAAATGATTATAGAAATACTAACGGTTATGAAAGATTAATCTCTTGGAAAATAATTTGATTGTTACTTTTGTACTTTTGTTCAGTGTTATTTGTAGTTGCATATTAACCGTTTAATAAATACTTATAACGTACCCTGAAGAGAATATATACTAACTCTTGTTTATTTTGTTACATGATCAATGCATTATGCTTTGAGAAAAAATGAGAAAGTAGTGTGTGAATCGTAAAGACAAAGAAAGATACTACAGCCCAGTGGACCAACAGAATATTGTTAATGTTTTCGTTTGGACAAACTATATAGTGTGTGTAATATGAACACTTGAGAAGACATAATGAAGATAAGAAAAGAAGTGATACATCTTGTTTACAGTGTGCACGATAATGTGTAAGGGTCATCAACTGATGATACCCAGAAGGAAGATCAATGTTACCATTATTGGTTATGTCATAAATATGATATTATTTTCAATATTATTTTCATATATTAATATGTGTTATTAATTTCTGGTATTAATTTGTGTTATTATTTAGTATCCACATTATAAGTTGTTATTTAGCATTCATAGCCAAGTACCAGCATCATTTAAGGTCATACTGATGATAATAATAGAGTGATTCAGTTGTAAAGAAAGAAACCATTTTGTTAGGAGGGATTTGTCTTGTTGTTCAGAATTGAGAAATGTGATTTTTTGTTGAATCCCTGTCTCAATTCTGAAAGGGGGAGTAGAAGAAGATGTTATAGCACTAATTCTGCCCTTTTTCTTTATTTTTAAACTTATGGTAAAGTTAGCGACTTAATTTTCCATACCCCTACTACCTAAATCTTTTTTTCAAAACTTCAATTTAATAGTAATATTGAGTACCAAATAAAAGGTATAAAGTAAAGCAAACATCCTTAACCAAAAGCATAGTTATCTCTAAAGAAAATGGCAAAATTTGTCGCTATAACTGTGTAATAGATACGTGTTAAAAGGCCTACAGTTGTTAGCCAGCAACAGCTATATCGGTTAGCCACTCACAAGTGTAAAGTAGAAGATTTCTGTAAACACCGGATGGATTTGTTCACTTCGCTATGTAAATTAGGTCAAAAGGGGGGGAGGGGGTATGAAAGAGAGATACCCGTGTGAACGGATATCCAAGATTTCTCCCAGCCCACGTAAACTCATCGTAAACTCAAGAGCTACAGCACCACAATGACCTAATAAGGAGATCGAAGAATGGCTACACGTGTTATTGGAACATTCATTAAGTAGCATGATGAGCGGATGAGAGTCACCCTTTTAACTATGTTTTTTTCCATGACGTACAGTCCGAGCATCTTAAGACTTGAGGTTCTCCAATGGGAGAGCAGTTTTGCATAAACAACATGCGCGGCGGCTTGGGATATAAGACCGGGTCCTTGTAAGCAGAGAGAGAGAGAGAGAGCCAAGCTAATCTTTGAAGATCCAATCATTGAGAAGCGTCGAGCCATTGAGATTGTTGGCAGAAAAATCAGCTACCGAGAGCCAAAGAAGAAGCCATCAGCGTCTGTTAAGGCAATGCCCAGAGCCTCCGAAGTAACGGAAAATCGAGGTTCGCCAGCTAACCAAGCCCAGGCAACATCTTAAGCTGGTGAGTCAAAATGGTATAGTATGAAACGTTGGTAAGCATAATGTCAAAAGATGGTTTCTTTCTAGTTTCATTAAACTTGTGTATCTTAAATCTTAAAGCTTGATCTTATAATTGCTGGACTATTTTGATAAACATGAAATATCATAATATTCATAATATACCTATATTAATGGAAAGAGTGAATTATGTAAGTTCTTTCTTGTATTAAACTCTGTTATGTTTTGTATTATAGAAGTTTCTTTTTCTCTGCCAAAACCTCAAATTCAATCACTAAAGTAGTAGAGCTAAGTGTTAAAGTATGATTAGAAGTTAACTGCGGCGTCGAGTTAATTATCCACATAATTACTCGATGATCAACACAACGCGAAAGTCCAAACTGCGGGATGGAGAGGGGAAGTAAACTTCTTCCCCTTTATTCTGAGGGTATACGAGACTTTGTTCTATAAAGACCATTAGACGATAATAGCAGATATAGCAGAACGAAAGTTGGTACCAGACAATACCAATAGATGAATATGTTAAGCTAGGATAAGATATCCTAAAGCAAAAGTCCTAACCACACTAAGAACAAAATATGAGTTACGCCTAGTCTGGCTATATCTGTTACAACCACACCCTAGAGCCCATGAGTGCTAGAAGAGTACCGAGGGGCCGACGAACAAGAGTGGTAACATTATTCATTACAAAGTATGCAAACTTCTCTAATATGCTTTTACTTTATGAACAGTGTGAGAGAACTTATCATGATTCAAACATTTAAACATCAACTCTGCATGAAAGCCAGTGAATCATAGTATCCATTACATCAATGGTGGTTTCTCTGGCTGAGTAACATACCCTATGGTCATTGTAATTAATACTTAAGCTGATGTAATTTCATGCTTAAGCATATAATCGCACTAAATTTCATTTTAGGGTCAAATACATTGAAAATAAAAAAACCTCCCATCAGAACGGATAAATTTTGTCAAAATAGACTCACTTATTGCTATACATGCATTGCAATGTTGAATGCATTAAAATAGGCTTTAAAACTGTTATTAATAGTTAATTTTGTCTTTTGGATAATTTCTCTTTTTCACAAAATTAATTTAATTGGTTTTCTACACTTCCTGCTTTATTTATCCTGTTGTTTATTTTAATGTTTAATTTTTCAACTTCATTACTGTTCTTAAATATATAAATTATAAACTTTAAAGGAAATTAAAGGAATTCCTCTAATTTTGGTTTAAAGGAAATTTTAAGTAAATTAATTATCGCCCCTCTTTCTCCCTTTCATACTTGTTCCAGTTTTTGTTATTTAACTTACGATATAAATTTTACTTGTCCTTCCCAACTTTCATAACTAATTTTTTGCCAAATCTACAACCTGTATCTGTTTTATTCAAAGATTCTTGGTGATGTTTTAGGCCAGTATTTAATGCACAATATCATTGACATTTAATAATGATCAGTGGCATAGCTACCATATAGGCAGGCAAGGCAATTGTCTCCGGACCCGGGCCCTTTAGGGGCCCGGCGTCTTTGGCTGTCTTCTATTTTTGAAATTTTCATTAATTAAGTAGGGGCCTAAACATGTTCTTTACCTCCGGGCCCGAAAAATGGTAGCTGCCGTACTGATAATGATTCGATTTTTAGATTTCCCATGCTAAAATTTATCAGTCTTTTATATTCTTGTACTAAATGGTGCATGAAAATTATAAAAAGAAGTGGTGATGAAGTTCAGCCCTGTTTAACTCCAAATTGTCTAAGTTTAACCTGGAACCATTTTCCAGTGCTTTTTTATTGCAATTTACCATTTTATATAAATTTTTTATTCCCCTTAAAAGATTTTCATTGGCATTATGTTTTGTTTTTTTTTAAATTTGAAATTGCAGATTTTTGGCTCTATCATATGATTTTTTTCAAGCTCAACAAATCCTAAATACAGGTTATTGTTATATTCCCATGGTTTATCTGTAATTTGTGTCAGTGTGGATATTTGACACCACTGTTTGAATTAAAACCTGACTCTTCTTCCCCAAGATCATATTCAGTAATACTTCTACCCCATTCTCTAAGATATTTGCATAGAATTTATCGTATACACTAAGGAATGAAATTCCTCTGTAATTTCCACATTCACCTTTATTTATTCTTTTGTATATTGGTACAAATGCCTTGCTCCAGTCTTCTGGAAGTTGTCTTTTGGGTGCCTCCGTAGCCAGGTGGGCAGTAGCAGCAGTGCATAGCACACGCTTCTTGATCAGACCGGGGTTCGAGCCCGTGACCACCAAATACCGAGGATGCAGAAAGGTCAGGGAATGACCACCGCATATCACCGGAGCAATATGGCCGGAGCAATATGAGTTACGCCTAGTCTGGCTATATCTGTTACAACCACACCCTAGAGCCCATGAGTGCTAGAAGAGTACCGAGGGGCCGACGAACAAGAGTGGTAACATTATTCATTACAAAGTATGCAAACTTCTCTAGTTGATAATGCTCCTAAAATCCAAATAACAAACAAACAGTTGTCTTTTGGGAAAACAGAAAATGAGTTCTGGAAAATATGATGTAACGAATGTGGCACCATTTTCCTTTCAGCATTTCAGGTATATAATTTCATTTATGTCTGGTGCCTCACCATACTTAATATTTTCCATGACCTTTTTCCACCTCAGTAATAGAGAGATAGTATTCAAATATTCCCCCATTTCAATTTTTCCCTTTCCTACAGCAGTGTGTTCAGTTTCTTTATTTAGAAAGTCATTAAAGTAATTATAACATTTTGACATTTAATTAAAATCTCAGAACAGGTGTAGGGAAAATGCTTCTGTATTTTTTAATATAAAAAAATTTCTCATTCTGCTATACTCCTTAGTAAAATTCAAGGAAATTCTAAAGAATGAGTCAGTAGCTTTAAACTACATTTCAGTTTGGTGGCTGTGGACCCCCTTCCCCTAAAGCTGAGCAACTCTTATTCGAAAGTTACCATTTTAGGAAAGTGATAGATGAGTGGAAAAATTATGCATATAATTACCAAAAAAACATTTTTTTTATGTTTTCTTAAAAAAAATAAACAACTACTATGACTGTGAACACAATTTTTTTTGTTCTTAATACACAGCTACATTATAAGTTTCTGAATTGCTTTATGTGAGAATTAGCAAGTATGAGTGAAAATCAGCATTAGATTGCAGCAGATCCTGCTATAATGTGCAATGTAAGTTCTGAAAATCAATGCAGCTGTATATATGGGCATAAGTCTAAAAAAGAAAATGGCAAGTCACGCGATTACTTTATTTGTTAAATTCGCCATTTTGAAAGTGAACTGTACTGATATTATTATTACTAGCCACATAGTGCAAGGAAGCCTGAGGCTTATGCTTCAACAGCCAAAAAAATTTCCAAGTTACCCTAAGAGAGAGAGAGAGAGAGAGAGAGAGAGAGAGAAGTAGAAGGAAATCACCAAGAAAGAGAAAAATAATGATATCCAGCTCAGGACTCTGGGTGTGCCAAGCCCATACTCACCAGATGTGAGCCCCTGGGGGTATATCATGAATTATACCGCTGTTCTACATTTATTTTAAATTAAAAACCACTCACTTGGCTCCTAAAATTAATAAACCTCATATAGAGAAAAAAAGAAGGATAATTAAGAACATTAAAGCTTAGTGACAAACTTGATATAATAATAGAAAATAGAATGGGCATAAGTAGGAGTGTATTAATGCAGAATATAACATTGGATTGTCAACATGTTTGTTTTTTATGTGCAGTTAATAAAATTGCATTCCTAATCTCTCTATTTGTTATTGTCTCATTATTTCTGCTTCTGTAATTATATGATGTAAACTCAAAATGCAGAGTTTTTGTCCACTAGTAATTACATGATGGTGTAGTTATACAGATCTCTAAATTGAAACTTCTAGAATAGGGTTTCTAGTCTATGTTGCCTTTCCTAAGTTTGCTACACTGATTTCAAAGTTGTCATCCAGTATTTTGCATCAAGTAAGGATTTTCCACAAATTGAGAATTTTTCCACAAATTTTTCCTTTTTAAAATTAGGAATTAGAATTCAAACATCTCTGCCATAATCAGCACAAAACTGAATAGTACAATAAAAATAATAAATTTATGTAAATTTCAATTTCCCCAAAGTTACCTTATTAAAATATGAAATTTGGTCTCTCTTTTCTGTGCAAGGGAATTAATATTTGATTCCATTTTTGAATTGTCATTTCATATCACATCACATAAATATTAATAATAATAAATATTAAAGAAGAATATTAATACAGAGGTGAATTTAAGCTGGTTCACCAGATTTCTTTAATGAATTCTAGATCATTTGTTCTCAAATCAATTTATGATGTTTTACTTTTATACATCCTTGGTAGTAAGCAGCCATCATGTTTATTAGTAACAGTAGTGGCAAATGATGCAAGAACCATGCTTACACACTTGAACCACAAAACAGTTACAAATTAATGCTGTTATTAGGGTTATAGATAAGGCAAGCTGCTATTCTACTCCTATAAAACTAATTACTTCTGTTTCAAAACGAAATAAAAATAAAAACGTAACAGAAGAGATTGGAAAGACTAAAGCTCCTCTATGGGCAAGGAGCTATGTATTTGCTTCTCTGAAGGTGAAGTTTTTAGTCTTTCCCTTCTTTTCTCTTATTTATGTTTTTATTTTTATTTCATTTTGAAATAAAAATAAATTAATTAGGTTATAGGAGCAGATAGCACCTTGCCTTATCTATCACCCTATTAACAGCATTAATTTGCTGTAACTGTTTTGTTTTTGTTAAACGTTTCTTAATTATAATTCCTAATTTCAACTTCAGCAATTTTTAATTATTTTCTAAATTTATTTAACATCCAAATTACAATTTCTATACTTTAAAATAATAAAACTCAAGTGAATAAAACAGAAGAATATTAGTACAGAGGTGAATTTAAGCTGGTTCACCAGATTTCTTTAATAAATTCTAGATCATTTGTTCTCAAATCAATTTATTGTGTTTTACTTTTATACATCCTTAATAGTAAGCAGCGATCATTTTTATTAGTAACAGTAGTGGCAAATGATGCAAGAACCATGTTTACATATCATCAGCAAAAAAAAAACCCCACTTCTGTTAATTCCTCTAATAATTTGCCTAATCTTTCCACAACACCAGATGGAAGTTCCTTTCCAACAATGATTTTGTAACTGAAAGCAAATTTTCACACAGCTGTTCAGCAACCATTCTTTTTCCAATTTAAATTTATGTTCTTTATGTATGTCATCTGAGAAAGAGTAAGGATGCCATCAGTATTTACTTTACTCAGTTCGTTTAAAGGCTTCAATCAAGCCTCCTCACAGGTGTGTAGTTTCCAAGCACTGCAATTTCTGTAACTGATCTTTTTTATACATAAGTTAAAGGTATTGTTTCATGACCCTGGCTAATCTTATTCCAACAAATCCACAAAATTCTTAAAATGAGACTTCCAGACCTGTATATAGGGTTTAAGATGTGGTCTAACCATTGCTGTATACAAGGGGATAATCACCCTCCTTGTCCCTGATGGCAAAATTCCTGTATATCAGGGGTGGCCAACTTAATTTGTGATGCGATCTACTTTTTTTCTTCAAAATGTGCCGCGATCTACCATCTCAAGAATTTCATTGCGCATGGTTAATGAACACATATTGAAAAATGTTGTTTATAAATTTTAAAATTAAATACTATTCAGAATTCTTATTTTAAATTCACATGTATTTAAAATTTTAATTTATGCAAAGTTTGTGTCTACATGTCATCTGCCAAGCTTTCAAAATCGGGGATATACCGTGATAAGGCCAACCGTAAAAAATCTTCTGTATGCAAGTCTGTAAGAGTAGAGTGATTCTTCGTCTTTGTTTGTTTCAAATACGAAAAGGCCGATTCACATAGATATTTGGAACCAAAATAGGAATTTAAAAGTTCACTGCATTTTTTTACAATTGGATACTTTTCTCAGCAAACATATTTTCAAAAGTCTTCTTCTGATGATCTGGCTTTTAGGAAGATATCGTGTTGCAATGTAATATAATTTCATTTTCAAATAATATTTTCTCCATTTGAAAAATCTCAACGATTTTTTTGCAATTTGTTTTGTATCTAATTTGACATTAAATGGATAAGAAATATATTGAGAATGTCTTCACTTGTTTTAAAATCACTGAATCTGGTTTCAAAATCATCCACAACTTTCTCAATTTTGGAAACATATTTCTCAATATTAAATTCAAAAAACAGGATATTTTTGCAAATGATCTTGCATATTTGCAAAATGATCGGATTTTTTTCCCTTTGAGATCCTTAGCCATTAGCAAAAATTGATATTTATATGCAAAAATACTACTAATCAGTGAGTTGAAGTGCCTTTCTAAATTTCCTTTTTATGGGTATAGCCACGGAAGCATTGCAAATCACATGACAGTATTTTTCTTTTATCATTACAAAAAAAGTATTCTAGTTCCCACTCTTGATGAAAATGATACGTTTTGCTCTTTTTCATAGTATTCATTTAAAATCAAAGGTTATTAAATTAACGTATAAGTACTGTCCAGTTATTAATATTAAGTAAGCTAAATAAGAATTCAACACATACACTATGCTCTCCACCACGTAGCTGCATGAATTTTTATTAGATAAGCCTAGCGGCTGCACAGCAACAAGAGTAATTACATAGTTCAACGGATTTGTAATTAGCGTATGCAGTGGAGTGCATAATAATAATAATATTTAGATTTTGACTAATCTATTTTTTATATATATTTAAAATTCGCCTTGATCGACTGAAAATAAAGCCACGATCGACTTGTTGGCCACCCTTGCTGTATATCATTGACAGCATCCCATGAGCAGCACTAATCAGAGAACTTCATATTGGACTTTTTCATTCTACACTACCTTAACTATGATTCTACCCAGTTGGTATGTTGTTCTCGGATTATTGCTATCTAAATGCAGTACCTTGTAAAAGCACTAGTAGAGGCATATGATGCAAGAAAGCAAGCTTATATACCATCAGCCAAAAAAAACAAAAAAAAAACACACCCCCATTCACTCCAAAAGCTTGTCTAATTCAGCCTTGAATTTACTTAAGCTGTCAGCTTCCACAATGACAGATGGAAGTTCGTTCTGGCAATCAGCCACACGCTGGCTAAAGGAAAATTTCTGCACATCTTTTCCGCAATTGTTTTTCCTCATTTTGAATTTATGCCCCCCACACGTGCATAATCTGAGCAAGAGGAAGAATTCCATCAACATTGAGCTTGCTCAAACCATTCAAGGCCTCATACACCTCAATCAGATTACCTCGCTCATGCCTAGACTCCAGATGCTGCAATTTGCAGAACTTAAGCATTTCTTGGTAAGAGCAACCCTTTGATTGCCTCGCCAATCTCGTTGTCCTTCTCTGTACTCATTCCAGCAGCTCTACATCTTTCCTAAAATGAGGCCTCCAGACCTGTATGCAGTACTCAAGGTGTGGCCTGACTATTGCCTTATACAAGGGAATAATCACCTCCTTATCCCTGCTCTGCTTGCAAAATTCCTATATATCATTGACAAGATTCCTATGAGATACTCTTGCAGCTTGTCTACACTCAGAAAACTTCATATCTGACTGCACAGTTACTCCCAGATCTTTTGAATTCTCCACTACCCTGATTCTAGTACCACACAGTTCGTATGTTACTCTGGGGTTACTGCTACCAATATGCAGTACTTTGCATTTGTCAATGTTAATCTTCAGTTGCCACCTCTCAGCCCATCTGCTCAACATTTCTAGATTCTGTTGCAATAGCGTTCCGTCCTTACTGTCATTAACAACCCCACCAACTTTCATGTTATCTGAAAACTTAGACATTTAGCCTGATTACCTGCGAAGTTTTAGAGATCTTCAATTAATAGACTAGTAAAGGATAGCGAATGCTTAGAAAGCGGTACTCACCTTGAATTAATCTGTGATGGCTTACTTAGGCAGCGTGGTTAATGTTTAGGTTGCATTGTTAAATTGAATAAAATTAAAAAGGGGGAAGTAGGTAAGTGTTGACTGAGTTAAAATAGGTGCAAGGAAACAGAAGCGTACACATCCAATCTTTGGTTGTCATTGAAGTAAAGAAGCAAAAGAATAACTGAAAACTAAATAGGTGAATACGGTGAAGCCAATAGTCGTTACGGGGACTTTCGTTGGTTAAAACGTCTTCAGTTGGCAATGTGTGGAGAGTGAACGCGCATGGTATTTAAGAAATAAATTATACTCTCGTGATGCCTTTTTTGACATGTGGGAACTTTAATCGCGAGAGGTTCCAAATTGGGGAAAAATTGAAGGGGTGTTTGGAATTTAGAATTTTAAGGTTTGGGTAGTGCCGGTACCATTCAATAGCTAGGGCTTCATATTGAAGTATTCTGTAGCTGGATTTTAGTTTAATGATGGAAATGGCAGAGTCATGGGGGGGGGGTGGTTGTGGGTCTGGGCATGAATTGTAAGTTCTGTAACAGATTGGTTAGACATGAGACTATGGAAATGATAGTATGCATGGGTGTTGGATGTTTTTGATGAGCCAAATATGGTAGTGGTACTTCCAATGTAACATGTATTACAGTTTGGTTGACAATTAATGAGGTATATTTTATTATTGAGGTCGTATTATATTATTGGAATTGGACAAAACAATCACATAAATTTTCTCAATCTCACTATCTATATAACAGGCACAAAATTAAATATGAAAATTTTCAGAAAAAATACAAACACCGGTAAATACCTACATTTTGCCTCTCATCACCCCGTAAACACTAAAAAAATAGTTTTATATAATCAAATTCACAGTGCACTAAAGTACAGCTCCTCAACAACCAACCTTTACAATGAAATCCAATATCTCACCAACAAATTTATATCCAGAGTTTACCCCCACCAAGACCTCAGTAATATAATATACCTCATTAATTGTCAACCAAACTGTAATACATGTTACATCGGAAGTACCACTACCAAATTTGGCTCATCAAAAACATCCAACACCCGTGCATACTATCATTTCCATAGTCTCATGTCTAACCAATCTGTTACAGAACTTAAAATTCATGCCCAGACACACAACCCCACCCCCCCTCATTGACTCTGCCATTTCCATCATTAAACTAAAATCCAGCTACAGAATACTTCAATATGAAGCCCTAGCTATTGAATGGTACCGGCACCATTCAAACCTTAAAATTCTAAATTCCAAACTCCCCTTCAATCTTTCCCCAATTTGGAACCTCTCACGATTAAAGTTCACACATGTCAAAAAAGGCATCACGAGAGTATAATTTATTTCTTAAATACCATGCGCATTCACTCTCCACACATTGCCAACTGAAGACGTTTTAACCAACGAAAGTCTCCGTAACGACTGTTGGCTTCACCGTATTCACCTATTTAGTTTTCAGTTATTCTTTTGCTTCTTTACTTCAATGACAACCAAGGATTGGATGTGTACGCTTCTGTTTCCTTGCACCTATTTTAACTCAGTCAACACTTACCTACTTCCCCCTTTTTAATTTTATTCAATTTAACAATTCAACCTAAATATTAAACACGCTGCCTAAGTAAGCCATCGCAGATTAATTCAAGGTGAGTACCGCTTTCTAAGCATTTGCTATCCTTTACTTGCCTGATTACCTTCATCAATATAATTGATAAATACAGAAAACAACAATGGACCCAACACTGAACACTGGGGACACCACTAATAACATTAGTCCATGAAGAGCAGTGTCCATTAATTGCCACTCTGTCTTCTCCCACTCAGCCATCCCTTTATCGATAGTAGCAATTTTCCCTTAATGCCATACTGCTCCAACTTTAACATCTTCCATGTGCAACAGTATCAAAAACTTTCCAAAAATTTTATATCATATACTTTCCTGAAAGTATATGATATCAAAATTATTTTTTGCCTCCCTTTATCCATAGTAGCAATTTGTCCTTAATGCCATACTTCTCCAACTTGTACAGTAATCTTCCATGTGCAACGGTATCAAAAACTTTCCAAAAATTTTATATCATATACTTTACTAAAAGTATATGATATCAAAATTATTTTTTGCATCCAGTTCCCTTGTGACCACATCATAATATCCAATCAAATTTGTTAGACAAGACTTTCCCTTAACAAACCCATGCTGTGTCTGAATTATAACTGCAGTCTTGTCTAGATGATCCTGCAGTGCTTCTTTAACCAGTGACTCCATTATTTTTAATTACATGTGTCACCTTTCAATCCCTCTTTTTTGTGAAAGGGGAGGATCGAAAGGTGACCTTTCGATCCTCCCCTGAGCCCAAGGATGCCCTCGTAATCATAGCTAAGGGCTGCTTACTTCCTTTGCTGCCTCCTTTAATATAACTGGATAGATCCCATCCACCACAGGTGCTTTCCTATGTTTAACATCAACAATTTTTCCTCCAATTTGCTCTCCATTATTACAAAATGGACGAACCTACCGCTTGGCAGGTATATAGGTTCACTGCATTCACATAGATGGCAATCCAATGTCAGTATGGATAAATGGGTAACTACCATTAGGGGTAAAGGGAAGGGTTATTGCTTTCGTAAAGGCGACTACGATGGACTGAGACAGTATTTAAATTCTATACAGTGGGACCAGCTGATGATGTTACCAACAGCAAATTCAAAATGGGAAGCATTCAAAGAACTTATCTTGGAAGCTACTAGGCTTTACATACCAACTAAGAAATATTGTTCAAGGTATGGATGTCAGATGAACTAATGAGACATATGGCAGAGAAGAAAAATGCATGGGATACATACAAATTAACACGTGACACAGAAGCCTATGATAGATACAAGTTGATCTGTAACCAAGTTACAAAGGAGATCAGGCAGATTACGAGAAATCTTTGGCAAGGGATGCAAAGAAAAACAGCAAAGAGTTCTTTACTTATGTAAACTCTAGAAGGAAGGGGATGAATCAGATTGGTCCACTTGATATCGATGGGTCAACTGTCGATGATCCTGCTCAGGTAGCTAACAAACTAAATGAATATTTTGCATCGACATTCACACATGAGGAGTTATTCAGCAAGGGGAATGCCAGAGGTGTATTCAACTCTGGCAGTAAGCTAGAGAATCTTGTAATCTCTAAGAGTAAAGTGGAGGAGAAATTGTTGAAGATAAACACAAGAAAGGCACCTGGGGGTGGATGGGATCTATCCAGTTATATTAAAGGAGGCAGCAAAGGAAGTAAGCAAACCCTTTGTTCCTCCTTCACAAAGGAGGAACAAAGGCTGACACAAGTAATTATAGACCTGTGAATTTAACTTCTGTTCCCGGAAAATTAATAGAGGCACTGGTTAAAGAAGCACTGCAGGATCATCTAGACAAGACTTCAGTTATAGCTCGGACACAGCATGGTTTTGTTAAGGGGAAGTCTTGCCTGACCAATTTGATTGGATACTATGATGCAGTCACAAAAGAACTGGATGCAGAGAATAACTTTGATATTATATACTTGGATCTTAGAAAGGCTTTTGATACTGTTGCACATGGAAGACTGCTGCACAAATTGGAGCACTGTAGCATTGGAGGCAAATTGCTACTATGGATAAAGGGGTGGTTGAGGGGGAGAAGACAGAGAGTGGTAATCAATGGACACTGCTCATCATGAACTAATGTTATCAGTGGAGTCCCTCAGGGTTCAGTATTGGGTCCATTATTGTTTTCTGTATTTATAAATAATATATCAAGCTTAATGTCCAAGTTTGCAGATGATACGAAGGTTGGCAGGGTTGTCAAGGACACTACTGACACTATGCGGCTGCAACAGGATCTGGAAAGGTTGAGCAGATGGGCTCAGAGGTGGCAAATGAAGTTTAACATTGACAAATGTAAAGTACTACATATGGGAAACAGCAACCCCAGAGCAACGTATCAACTCTGTGGTACTACACTGACAGTGGTAGAGAATGAAAAGGACCTGGGGGTGGTTGTGCAGGCAGATATGAAGTTCTCTGAGCAGTGCAGATGGGCTGCAAGAGTAGCTCATGGTGTATTGTCAATGATATATAGGAATTTTTCTAGCAAGGATAAGGAGGTGATTATTCCCTTGTATAAGGCAATGGTCAGACCACACCTAGAGTACTGTATACAGGCCTGGAGGCCTCATTTCAAGAATGGTTTGAGCATGCTCAATGCTGATGGGATTCTCTCTCTTGCTCAGAATAATCACCTGAGAGGGCATAAATTCAAATTGAGGAAAGACAGATGTAGGATAGACGTGCGGAAATTTGCCTTTAGCCAGCGGGTGGTTGGTTGGTGGAACAGACTTCCATCCCTTGTCGTGGAAGTTGATAGCCTAAATAAGTTTAAGGCTCAGCTGGACAGGTATTTCGAACGAACAGAGGGGTGAAGTGGAAGTGGTTATTTTGTTTTTTATTTATTTATTTATTTATTTTATTGTATTTATTTTTTTTTTTTTTTGGCTGATGCTGCATAAGCTTGCTTGCTTTCTTGCATCAAATGCCTCTATTAATGCTAATGCTAAAATATCATGAGTTAATCGAATTTGAAAGAGAGATGATAGTGGGTACCTGATGCATGGGTCACTATCACGGAGGTGGTACAGAAATTGCACTATCCTTGTTTGACAGTATTAAGAGTGTATTGGGAATATGCTACTTCCAGAATAACATCTCATTGTGGTTAGTGCTGTGGGTGGAGAAAGGGGGGTAGATGAACTTGTCTGTCGACGTCTGTCTCGGATTGTTTCAGCCAACCAGAAAGCAACAGTGGCACAAATCACCACTAGCTTCAATGAGCGAGATGCCAGAAATGTTTCCACCAAGACAATTTGGCAATTATTAGCCGCAATAGGTTATGGGAGCCACCGATCCACCAGAGTCTCATTGCTAACACCATGACACAGGACTCTATGCCTTAACTGGGCGAAAGTACATCGGCACTGGACCTTGGATGATTGGATATGGGTCTCCTGGTCTGATTATCCCATTTCTAGTTATTTCGAGGACAGGAGGGTGCGTATCTGGTGGAAACTGCACGAAGCTCTGCACCTGTCATGTTAACAAGGAACTGTTCAGGCAGGTGGATGGTCAGTAATGGTCTGGGGCATGTTCAGTTGGGACCTCTGATACGTCTAGATGCATCTCTGAACTGTCCAGGTTACGTATCCATCCCATCATAGTCATTGTGCACCCACACGGCAATGGATTCTTCCAGCAGGACAATGCCCCTCCCCACAGAGCTGTGGTGACTAGAACATGGTTCAAAGAGCATTCCGCAGGTTTTACCACCATTTAATGGCCTTCCTGTTCACCAGACATGAACCCTGTGGAGCATCTTTGGGATGCTGTGGAAAGATCCATTCGAGCTTTGGAAACTCCGCTCAGAAATGTGAGGGAATTATGGACAGCAGTGCAGCAAGCATGGATTGAAATACCTGTGGAACGCTTTCGTGAACTAGTGGACTCAATACCTTGCCATATTACTGCCCTTATATAGACAAAACATGGGCCTACCTGTTACTAGGTGGGTAGTAGTGGCATGTGATGCAAGAAAACAAGTGTATGAGCTTATGCAGCATCAACCAAAAAAAAAAAAAAAATCACACCATTCCCTCCAAATGCCTGTCCAGTTCCTCCTTAAATTTATTTAACCTATCAACTTCCACAACGACAGATGGAAGTTTGTTCCATCTGTCGTGTTTGTTTCAGCAATTAACCACCTGGTAGCTAAAGGCAAATTTCTGCACATCTATTCTACATCTGTCTTTTGTTAATTTGAATTTATGCCCCCTTAGGTTTGTAATCTGAACAAGTGGAAGGATCCCATCAGAATTCAGCGTGCTCAACCCATTCAAGGCTTTATACACCTCAATCAGATCACTGTGCAGGTGCCTAGTCTCCAGCCAATGCAGTTTGCAGAACTTAAGCCTCTCTTGGTAAGAGGATCCCTTCATTCCCCTCACAAATCTTGTTGCCCTTCTCTGTACATGCTCAAGCAAATCTACATCCTTCCTAAAATGAGGTCTCCAGACCTGTATGCAGCACTCAAGGCGTGGCCTGACCATTGCCTTACACAGAGGGACAATCACCTCCTTTTCCCTGCTAGCAAAATTTCTATATATCATTGACAAAACCCCATGAGCTGCCCTGGCAGCCTGTCTGCATTGCTCAGAAAACTTCATATCTGACTGCACAATTACTCCCAGGTCTTTTTCATTTTCTACCACCTTAAGTGTAGTACCACACAGTTGGTACGTTTCTCTGGGGTTACTTCTACCCATATGCAGTACTTCGCATTTGTCAAGGTTAAACTTCAGTTGCCACTTCTTAGCCCATCTGCCCAAATTATCTAGATTCTGTTGCAGTAGCACACTGCCATTACTGCCATTCATTAACAACCCTGCCAACCTTTGTATCATCTGCAAACTTCGACACTAAGCCTGATATACCTTCATCAATATAATTCATAAATAAACAAGACAACAGTGACCCAACACTGAACCCTATGGGACTCCACTAATAACATTAGTCCACGAAGAGCAGCACCCATTAATTACCACCCTCTGTCTTCTCCCACTCAACTATCCTTTTATCCATTGTAGCAACTTACCCTTAATACCATTCTGCTCCAATTTGTACAATAGTCTTCCATGCACAATGTATTTGTACAATAGTCTTCCAGAAATCACAGGTATCCTGTGATTTCTGTTCACTCAGTGTAGATGCAAAATACTCATTCAGTTTGTTAGTTACCCGAGCAGAATCATCAACAATCAAACCATTGATATCAGGTGGACCAATCTGATTCATCCCTTCCTTCTAGAGTTTAAATTTCTAAAGAAGTTTTTACTGTTTTTCTTTGCATCTTTCACCAAAGATTTCTTATAATTTGCCTTTGCTTGCCTAACCTTTGTGAGTTTATTACAAACTATCTTATATCTAACATAGGCATCTGTGTCTCCTGATAAATTATATGTATCCCATGCATTTTTCTTCTCTGCCATGAGTCTCATTAGTTCTTCTGTCCTCCATTTAGGCCTAAACATCAAATAGTATTTCTTAGTTAGTATGAAAAAATCTATTAACTTTCAAGATTAATTCCTTGAATGCTTCCCATTTATAGTAACATCTTCAATTGGTCCCACTGTATAGAATTTAAAAACTGTCTGAGACCACTGTAGTTACCTTTACGAAATTAAAAACCCTTCTCTTTACCCCTGATGGTAGTTATATCTTTGAGTAAATCCCACATCAGACACTGTGATCATTGCCACTTAGTGGTTCCTTTATTTGCAGATTCTATTTTTCAATGTTAAATCTTAATTGCCACTTCTCAGCCTATCTCCATAGTTTCTCTAGGTCTTGTTACAGAAGTGTGCCTTGAACCTGTTGGTAGCTTGGTTAACCTGTCATTAACTATCCTGCCAACTTAGACATTAAATTAGACAAAAAATAATTTTGATATTATATACTTGGATTTCAAGAAAGATTTTGATACTGTTGCACATGGAAGACTGCTGTACAAATTGGAGCGGTATGGCATTAAGAGCAAGTTGCTGCAATGGATAAAGGGATGGTTAAGTGGGAGATGGCAGAGAGTGGTAATAAATTGATACTGCTCTACAAGGACTAATGTTATTAGTGGAGTTCCCCAGGGTTCAGTGCTAGGCCCATTGTTGTCTTTTGTATTTATCAATGATATCGATGAAGGTATATCAGGCTTAAGGTTCAAGTTTGCAGATGGTACAAAGGTTGGCAGGATTCTTAATGGTAGTAAAGACAGTATGCTACTGCAACAGGATTTAGAAAAATTATACAGATGGGCTGAGAAGTGGCAGCTAAAGTTTAACATTGGCAAATGCAAAGTACTGCATATGGGTAGCAGAACCCAAGAGAAATGTACCAACTGTGTGGTACTACACACAGGGAGGTGGAGAATGAAAAAGACCTGGGGGGTAATTGTGCAGTCAGATATGAAGTTCTCTGAGCAGTGCAGTGCAGACAGGCTGCCAGAGCAGGTCATGGAGTTTTGTCAATGATATATAGGAATTTTGCTAGCAGAGACACTGAGATGATTATCCCCTTGTATAAGGCAATGGTCGGGCCACACCTTGAGTACTGTGTACACAGGTCTGGAGGCCTCATTTTAGGAAGGATATAGAGTTGCTAGAATGAGTAAAGAGAAGGGCAACAAGATTGGTGGCAGGAACAAAGGGGTGCTCTTACCAAGAAAGCCTTAAGAGTTTCTAGAATGAGTACAGAGAAGGGCAACAAGATTGGTGACAGGAACAAAGGGATTGTTGCAGCATCTGGAGACTAGGCACCTGCGAGGTGATGTGGTTGAGGTGTATAAGGCCTTGAATGGTTTGAGCAGGCTCAGTGCTGATGGGATATTTCCACTTGCTCAGATTAAGATCCTGAGGTGGAATAGATTCAAATTGAGGAAAGGCAGTTATAGAATAGATGTGTGGAAATTTGCCTTTAACCAGCAGATAGTTGATTGCTGGAACAGACTTCTATCTGTTGTGGAAGTTGATAGCTTAAATAAATTTAAGGCTGAACTAGACAAACATTTGGGGTGATCGGATGGGTAAAATGGGAAGGTTTTTTTTCTTTCTTTTTTTTGGTTGATGCTACAAAAAACTTGCTTTCTTGCATCATATGCCTCAACTAATGCTAATGCTAATTTATTAATAGTCTGCAAACTGTCAGTCTGTGTAATCCCAATCCCCAAACTAGTAGTTTTCTAACCCACCTAATACTGTTCCAATTTGTATAAATCTGCAAATATTCTTACACCACACCCTCTCTATTTAAGTGTAATCTCATCCTTATGAAAAATAATTTCTCCTCTTACTCACAGTATATGCTGAGAAAAATTCTACCCTGTTAATGTTGCATAATCTCTCCAGGGCCAAATTGATTGTTAAGGCTCCATCATATGCTACCTTCTCTCATGGCTGGACAAAATTCAAGACACTTTCAAATTTAATCCTATCTTGTAGTGTTTTTTTACTTCCCAATAATTCCCAAGGTGCCGCAATAATTGTTAAATAAATCCTCAAGTCTCCTGTTCTTAATATCATTTAGTACCAACATGTACAACAATATCACCTCTTGTGCCCTTTAAAGATTATTGTGCTGCAGCATCATCAACTTTTACATGTGCCAGACATACCCTTTCTATTCCACCTATCTTTTTTGAATAATATGTTTCTCATCTCCCTGACAATAGAGTAACCAGCAGTAGTTACTTCTTGTGGGAGCACCACTTTCTTCATTTCGAGATTTTACTGTGTGGTCCAAAGCATAAATTTAGGGTGAAGTGTTGAGTTGGGTAGCTGACTGCTTGATGGATCAATCCCTTTTCTTCATCCTCCCATATTTTTCTATCAGAATGCTAAATTTCATTTAATCTTTTTATACTCTTTGCATCAAGAACACACATAAAGGCATCACTTTGGCTATATCCTGCTGAAGGTATTCGGCAATCATGCAGCAAGTGCACATTATAAAACCTTGATTGATAGGAGAGCTCCTCAAGTCAAAGCATTCCCACCACTTTGAGCTCCTTGCTTTGCTGGTCTGGTATGAGGCATAATTTTAGCTTAAATTTAAATTAAAAATACCATACTAAACTAAGTATGTAAGTAAGATAATAATACTATGCTATTTTCAGGTTAAACCATAATAATATATGTTATACATTTACATTATAAAGTTGTGTTCATATTGTTATAAATGTCTAGTTTATAGACTTAGAATAGAATAAATAATAAAATAGAATAACGAATAAAAAATAGAATAGTACCCAAGTTATCCTTGAATTGCTCCAGAAAATCTGAAGTGTAAAAATTAGAATAAGAAAGCAAAAAAAAAAAAAAGGCATAAAGAAGGCAGCACAGTATATGCCAGTACTACTGAGAAATATTGGGAGCATTATTGGGATGGCTAGTTATGCTCCCTGTACATCTGAGTTCTACTGGCTTATACTCTGATCTTCTCTTTATGCCTTTTTGCTTTCTTATTGTAATTTTTACACTCCATGAGTTTTTAGAGCAAATTGAGGATAACTGGGGTACTGTGATATGGGCCATTGGAAGTCCTTTCCGTACTTGTGTGGAAAGTACTTCCAGTGCTTGTTGTTATTGGCAATATTGGTGCTGAGATCCCATTATTTGAATGCATGCCATCAATTCTGTTGAGATTTTCTCAGTGGCATACTTCTTACTAATAATTAGCAGTATTAGTGTTAGGTTATTTTTAATTCAAACATTTAGAAAAGCTTTTGGAATTTACAGATCTTGGAATAAATCACTGGTAACAAATTATTGTCATAACTTGTGTTATATAATTGCTCTTTTGTTATGTCATTTATGTAATTATCTAGATATATTTTTGAACTGGTATTGTCTAACATTAGTAATCACATTAATACAAATTTGGTTTTCTTTCTTACTCATTTAATTGTTTGTAATCTACTTGTCTCATAATTGCCTTTAAAATCATTTACAATATATTTTCCCCCCAATATGTAGGAAACTCATGAAGCAACGCTCTCATCTGAAACAAGCCAACACTTAGAAGGTTCCACTGAAGGTAGAGTAACTAATTATAGTAACTTTATATATATATACGCCACACACACACACACACACACACACACACACACACACACACACACACACACACACACACACACACACACACACACACACACACACACACACACTTATTTAAAACTAAAGTATAAAAATATATATATAAAAAAAAGAGAAAAAAAGAATTGAAAGAAGAGATTTACATGGATTGGGACTACTGATAAACCCAATGACCATGATGAATATTAGTTTAGTGATAAGATATCAATGGGAAGAAGGGAGAAATACAAGAGTGAAGAGAAATAGAAAGGTAATAAAGAATAAGCATAATTTGTTTTGAGATTGCAAGAAGAAAAAAAAAAAATTATTTAATACAAAATGAAATAAAACTAAGCAAAAAAGATATTTCCACATAAAGCTCAACCTTGGTGTCGCTTTTCAAGGACCAGTCATCAAGATTGAAAGTAAAGGTGACAATATCACATCCTTGTCTCTGTTTCGGATAGAAAATACATGCCATAAAGGTTTAGGTTAAAACTATAAGATGTCAATAATTTGCAATTAATTAAGGTATTAAGAAAATTAAAGCTTTGATGTCACCTTTACTTGCAACCTTGATGACTGGTTCTTCAAAAGCTACACCAAAGCATGTGTTATGTGGCAATATCTTTTTTCTTAGTATTATTTCATTTTGTATTACACCATAAAACATCATAAATCTGGTACCCCTCAGGATCTAGCATGAGCCAGATTTCTGAAATTTCTGGTCTTTTTGAAAGTGCTGCACATAGGCTAAATATACAAAGGCAAATCCTTGTATACAGGATAGAGCAAAAGAAAGAATTTTGTAATTTATGTTGTATTTCAGTATGCATTCAGAATACACAAACAATATTTTAAAACCAAAGACAAAATATACATAAACATGAAATATTATATAAATCATAATTTGATAGTATATAACAGAGCAAGAGAGATTATTCATCTTTACGCATGGAATGTTGCGATTATTTGTCTTCGTGCAAAAGACTACGGATCGTAGATAAGATACGGATGATGAACGTTAATAAAATTCTCATGTAATTTAATTTCGATGGTTTCTGCAATTAATAGTCTTGTAATTATGTTCTAATTGTGTGATAGCACGTTGTACGCCTGTGGAGGGGTCAGCAACGAACTCAGATGAGCCAGCCATTTTATTGACAACACTCCTGACATTACTGTAGACACAGTTAAGACTAAATGTTCCTCTGTAGTTTACTATCCTGACTCATGGCCTTAGTTGCTCATGAACCATAAAAACCAAAATCAATCAATCCAAACAAACCCATTAAAGTTATTAGGCTTGTTACCCTAGTTATCGTTTTGCTAATTTGAAACATTGCTACCCTGAGAACATAGTGCTGACATCGGCTGTTTTGGCAACAAACAGGAGTTCTAGAGGTAATTATAATTCAGCCAATGAGCCAGGAACAGAGTGCAAGCATTACTTGTACTCTATACCTGGTCCATGAATGTCCTACACTGTATTCTTCCCAAAGTCTATTAACTGAGGCACCACTATCTAGTTTTCTGAAGTCTACTTTTTTGCTCAATAGAAAGAGATTTATGTTTATGCTTCACATTTCTATGGAGTGTAAACATAATTCACTCAATCAAGCACCTGATTGAGGTTTATAAGGCCTTGAATGGTTTGAGCAAGCTCAGTGCTGATGGGATTCTTCCTCTTGCTCACATTACTCACCTGAGAGGACATAAATTCAAATTGAGGAAATCTGAGGAAATTCAAATTGAGAAAATGATCATGATGACTTTCCAGCTCAAGTACGAACTGTTATTGAAGAAATTAGCATTAGCATTAGTTGAGGCATATGATGCAAGAAAGCAAGCTTATAGGGCATCAGCCAAAAAAAATAAAAAAAACCTTCCCATTTCACCCATCCAGTCACTCCAAATATTTGTCTAGTTCAGCCTTAAATATATTTAGGCTATCAACTTCCACAACAACAAATGGAAGTCTGTTCCAGCAATCAACTACCTGCTCGCTAAAGGCAAGCTACTGCACATCAATTCTACAACTGTCTTTCCTCAATTTGAATCTGTGCCCCCTCGAGTTCTTAATCTCAGCAAGAAGTATGCCATCAGCATTGAGCCTGCTCAAAGCATTCAAGGCCTTCTACAACTCAATGAGATCACATCTCCCGATGCTGCAACTTACAGAATTTAAGCCTCTCCCGGTAAGAGAACCCCTTTGTTCTTCTCACCAATCTTGTTGCCCTACTCTGTACTCATTCTAGCAACTCTACATCCTTCCTAAAATGAGGCCTTCAGGCCTGTACACAGTACAGGAATACCTCGCATAGTGCGGTTAATTCGTGCCAAAAAAATACCGTGCCATGCGAAACCATGCTGATTGAGGTATTATTAGTATGCATTTTAATGTAATGCATTCCGACAATTTGATTATATGGGTCGAGTTGCAAAAATATATAGGTGTTTGTTTACTATAAATTGATGCACACGAAATTCTTGCAAAAAAAGAAACTAAAATGATAAAAATGAAAAATACTAGTAAATACAGTACAAATGATTTTTATTGTAGTATGTACATACCAAAAGAATATAAAAGGGAAGTATGTACTGTATTTTTATTTTGAAAAATAACTGATCAGCTTAGTTTGCACAGTTTTTTTTCTTCTTTTTATCTGCATACATCTCTTTATAATATTGAAAGTCATTTTGCAACGCCTGCCTTACTTTCATACCACATTCGATGTTTGGATCTAGAAGAACACTCGGTGCCATTACATTTCTTCTTTCCACTCATATTGGCATATAGAGATATAACGTTTTTAAAAATTAATCATTAATAAAAATACACAGCTAAAAATATTTGTACACAGCTAAAGTACACACATAAATACACAGCTAAAAATATTTGTACAGGTTACGCACAATCAACGACTTCAGCGCTCGGAATCTAGAGTATTTACTAATGTATGAATGCTAGCAGAGTCCGTATATAATGTGGGTTGTGACAAAAATCAGCATGGCCTTGAATCCATAATGCATTGGCCTACATGCTGGCATTATAATACATGCATACATATCAAATGTATTGGTGCTTAACGCAATTAATTTTTTTTTCAATTTGTATTTTTGCACTATAGCGAAACCCGCGCTGTTCAAAACCGCGCTATGCAAGGTATTCCTGTAGTGTGGCCTGACCGTTGCCTTATACAAAGGTATAATCACTTCCTTGTCTCTAAAAGCAAAATTCCTATATATCACTGACAAAACTCCATAACCCACTCTGGCAGCCCATCTGCACTGCTCAGAGAACTTAATATCCGACTGCACAATTACCCCCAGGTCTTTTTCATTCTCCACCTCCCTGAGTGTAGTACGTTTCTCTTGGGTTACTGCTACCCATATGCAGTATTTTGCATTTGTCAATATTAAACTTCAGTTGCCACTTCTCAGCCCATCTACCTAACTTTTCTAGATCCTGTTGCAGAAGCATACTGTCTTTACTGTCATTAAGTAATGATACAAAGGTTACCCTGCTAACCTTTGTATCATCTTCAACCTTGGACATTAAGTCTTATATACCTTCATCGATATCAGTAATAAATACACAAAACAACAATGGGCTCAGCACTGAACCCTGGGGGACTCCACTAATAACATTAGTCCACATAGAGCAGTGTCTCTGCTATCTCCCACTCAACCATCCCTTTACCATTGCAGCAACTTGCTCTTAATGCCATACTGCTCCAATTTGTACAGCGGTCTTCCATGTGCAACAGTATCAAAAGCTTACCTGAAATCCAAAAATATATCAAAATTATTTTTCATCCAAATAATAGACATTAGAAAAGAGTTAGGTTTAGATGAATTAAACACTGCAAATGTTCATGAGATTAGCATTAGCATTAGTTGAGGCATATGATGCAATGCAAGAAAGCAAGCTTTTACAGCATCAGCCAAAAAAAAAAAAACTTTCCATTTCACCCATCTGGTCACTCGAAACATTTGTCTAGTTTAACCTTAAATCTATTTAAGCTATCAACTTCCACAACAACAACAACAGATGGAAGTCTGTTTCAGCAATCAACTATCCACTGGCTAAAGGCAAACTTCTGCACATCTGTTCTATAACCACCTTTCCTCAATTTGAATCTCTGCCCCATCAGGTTCTTAATCTGAGCAAGCCGAAGAATCCCAAAAGCATTGAATGCTCAAACCATTCAAGGCCTTATACACCTCAGTCAGATTACCTCGCAGGTGTCCAGTCTCTAAATGCTGCAATTTTCAGAACTTAAGCCTTTCTTCGTAAGAGCACCCCTTTATTCCCCTCACCAGTCTTGTTTCCCTGTATACTCTACTCATTCTAGCAACTCTATATCCTTCCTAAAATGAGGCCTCCAGACCTGTATGCAGTATGTGGCCTGACCATTGCCTTATACAAGGGGATAATCACCTTCTTTTCCATGCTAGCAAATTTCCTGTATATCACTGACAAGACTCATATGACCTATTCAGGCATCCCATCTGCACTGCTCAGGAACTTCATATCTGAATGCAGAATTACTTCCAGGTCTTTTCATTCTCCACTTCCCTGAATGTAGTACCACATTGTTAGTACATTTCTCTTGGGTTACTGCTACCCACCATGCAGTACTTTGCATTTGTCAATATTAAACTTCAGTTGCCACTTCTCAGTCCATCTCCTAACTTTTCTAGATCCTGTTGCAGTAGCATAGTTTCTTTACTGTCATTAATAACCCTGCCAACCTTTGTATCATCTGCAAACTTGGACATTAAGCCTGACATACCTTCATCAATATCATTGATAAATACAAAAAACAACAATGGGCCAGCACTGAACTCTGGGGACTCCACTGATAACATTAGTCCACGTAGAGCAGTATCCATTTATTACCACTCTCTGCTGTTTCCCACTCAACCATCCCTTTATCCATTGTAGCAATTTACCCTTAATTCCATACCACTCCAATTTATACAAGAGTGCAACAGTATTAAAGGCTTTCCTGAAATTCAAGTATATGATATGAAAATTATTTTTGCATTTTAACACCACTCTCTGCTGTTTCCCACTCAACCATCCCTTTATCCATTGTAGCAATTTACCCTTAATTCCATATCACTCCAATTTATACAAGAGTGCAACAGTATCAAAGGCTTTCCTGAAATTCAAGTATATGATATGAAAATTATTTTTGCATCCAGTTCCTTTGTAACCACATCATAGTATCCAATCAAATGTGGGGCAGGTAATTTGATAGGTTTTACAGGTACCACTACTTTGCAGATGGTAATCTCTTACCATCTGCACAGAGATTAGCACTGAGATAACCACTGCACCATTGCCTAAATTTCATGAAGGCCAGAGCGGTGAAATGCATACCCAATTAAGTCTCTTGTAATCCATTAACTTCATAATCTCGTGGAAAATTTTCTTTGTTCTACAGACACTATTTTAAATGTAATTACGAAGGGGAATTCAAAAAAATTCACTAAACAGAAAAATCTAATATAAAGAAGTTTGTTAAACAAAGGTCAGACTGTACTTATTGATGTTAAAAACGTTTTTACTGGCGTAATTCCAAAAATTTTGTAACAAAAAACCATCATGTGAAAAGCATTACGGAAGTGATGTCACCTTCAGCTTCCGTCAGAAGCAAATTATTGTAACTTTATTGTAGCATCATACTTGTATATGATGGCAACAATAATTTATCTTCTACTGGACCAAATTTAAGGAAATTTTGCATGGAGCTTCATCTTAGCTCTATACTAGAGGAAAAACTTCCAAACCTCGGAAAGTTGCAGTAGTTTTTCCAGGATAGTGGAAAATATGAATATATGATTAAGGAAATTTTCTCACGTAATAAACAGGATAATGTGGACGTATAGCATATTGTTGGAAAGCTAAGGAATTTAGAAAAAGAAATATTAAGGTTTTAAGATATAAAAAACTTTCAAAAACCTGGAAAAGCATTAATTCGAAAACGCATCTGGTTTCAAGTCACCTGGTGTTTTCAGATTGAATGTAATTTTTTTCTTTACAATTAAACTCTGAGGATGGAAAAGAGTTCTGCACATTTATGAAAATATTCTTCAACTTGGATATGTCATCAGATCTTTCGATAAATACCACACATAATGGAACAACTATAGATGGTGTATTTAGTCGTGAACTAAAATCTCTTCAATGTAAAAATTATATATCCTACTTTAGTCATCACAGACCAATACTTTCAGTAACCAATATGTAGTTATTATTAATAAAATAAAAACACTGTTATATTTTGAATCCATGAATTTTATTAATATCTGAAAATTAAAACGCTTTTAATGTCTGCTGATGACTCTTAAATGTAAAACTCATTAAGTATGCTAGCGACAGGACACATTATGTACCTGCTACAGAAGTTTTATTATTATTTATTATGATAATTTTATTTACGTGCCTTTTTATGATGATTTTACCAATTATTGCAAAAAGGCGTGTAGCCACAAATTTGCCAAGGGCGCCAAAAACCTAGCTACACCTCTGAATGAGGCTATGCTCAATATGTGCATAAATGTTTCAAGCTCTTGTTGCATGATGACTTTTTTTCCTAAATTTACTTGAATAATAATTAAAAATTATTAAATAAAATATATAAATTTTACTTTTATAGTTATTCTAAAAAAGGAGAAACCAAAAGACAGATTGGTGGCATTTAAAAGGTAGGTGATGATATATTATTAATTATTCATTATAATTTGGGGAATCTGTCATTACATGGCCTTTATACTTGCTTAAGAAACTACAGTTGATTTCTGCTGCCATTGTGTTGAATTGATAATGTTCAAAATCTGCCACCATTGTTACAGTATTGATACAGGCAACTCAAAGATTTTTCTGTAATTTTGTAGCTGTGCAATCAGTATCACAAGAGCATATATATAAATTTATTGCAATACAAACATGTCTTAATTATGACTTTATCGCTTAGTGCATAACAATATAATCTAAAAGATCATAGTTTGTACTATAATTAAATATGTGGGATTAGCGTAGATTTTTTTTTTTTTTTTTTTTTTCAATCTCTTAGTTAAGTGTGTTGTCTTTAAATTAAATTTAGACTAAGATCATGCTTCAAATTAGAGCAACAAAGTAGCAGGAATGCTTTGGTTTGGAGGAGAACTTCTGAAGGCAGTTCTGTGAAGAGTCACTATTATGCCATGTGTGTTACTTGTATTCTTTTTGCAAAACCACCTGTACCAGGATAAGTAGGCTTTACATACCAACTAAAAAATATTGTTCAAGGTTTAGGCCTAAATGGATGTCAGATGAACTAATGAGACATGTGGCAGAGAAAAAAAATGCATAGGATACATATAAATTAATGGGTGACATGAAAGCCTATGATAGATATAAGCTGGTCTGTAACCAAGCCACAGAGGAGATTAGGCAGGCAAAGGCAGATTATGAGAAATCTTTGGCAAAGGATGCAAAGAAAAACAACAAAGAGTTCTTTACCTATGTAAACTCAAGAAGGAAAGGGATGAATCAGATTGGTCCACTGGATATTGATGGTTCAACTGTTGATGATCCTGATCAGGTGTCTAACAAACTAAATGAGTATTTTGCATCTACATTCACACATGAGAAGTTATTCAGGGAGGGAAATGCCAGAGGTGAATTAAACTCTGGCAGTGAGCTAGATGATTTTGTAATAACTGAGAGGAAAGTGGAGGAGAAATTGTTGAAGATAAACATAAAAAAGGCACCCGGGGTGGATGGGATCTATCCAGTTATATTAAAGGCAGGCAGCAAAGGAAGTAAGCAAACCATTAGCCATAATTATAAGAGCTTCTTTGGACTCAGGGTAGGTACCCATGGACAGGAGATGTGCAAATATGACCGCAATTCACAAAGGAGGATCAAAGGGCAACACAAGTAATTATAGACCTATTAGTTTAACTTCTGTTCGAGGAAAGTTAATGGAGGCACTGGTTAAAGAAGCACTGAAGGATCATATAGACTAGACTTCAGTTATAGCTCGGATACAGCATGGTTTTGTTAAGGGGAAGGCTTGTCTGACCAATCTGATTGGATACTATGATGTGGTCACAAAGAATTAGGATGCAGGGAATAACTTTGATATCGTATATTTGGAACTTAGAAAGGCTTTTGATACTGTTGCACATGGAAGACTGCTGCACAAATTGGAGCAGTGTGGCATTGGAGGCAAATTGCTGCTATGGATATATGCTTCTTTTCTTGCTTTCACTGCCTGCAGCTAATGTTAATTATTACTTTGTGTGTCTCCCTAAGCTAGCAGTTTTCCAACTTGCTTAACATTACCTCGATAGCTCAGCAAATATTCTAGCACCCCCTTCTATTTAAGTGTATCCTACCCTGTAAAAACAGTCTCTCTCCTATAAGTATAGACCATGCTAAGAAAATGTTTACCCCATCATTTGCCAATACTAATACTAACTTGGCTTATGCTCTATATTTTATTCTGATGGGATTAGACTATGTTTTAAAGAATAGGGTTGATGTCCTCAAAGGATTAAAAGAGAGGAACTATCAGGTGCTCAGGCCCAACATTTGAGCCTATGTTCCAGCATCAGACAACACAGCGACATCCTCCACAGCAGAGATCCTTGGTCACAAAGTAGCTATAGTTGGTGACTCAATTGTCAGTGAAATGGAAAATATATTGTGCAAAAAGGAAGGCAGAATAGTGTTATAGAGGTGCTATCATTTTTAAGGGTACAAAAAGTTATTGTTGTACACATTGGCACTAATGATATTAAGAGTAGGACATCTGAGGATTTAATTAACAAATAAAGAGCAATTCTGAAAAAAGTGTAAGGGAAAAAAAGAATTGAAATTGAAAGTGTCTGCAATCTTGCCAGACACAATAAGAGCCTTGTGAATCAATTCAGCCCTAGAAAGACTGTGCAAGGCTTGGGTGGGGAGGTAGAATTTTTCACAGCATGATCTATGCTTATTAATAGGAGAGATGTTTTACAGGGATGGGATACATGTAAATAGAAGGGGGGTGCAAGAATATTTGTTGATGCTATTGAGGTAATGTTAAGTGGGTTGGGAAAACTGCTAGCTCAGGAAAATACACAGACTAATAACATTAGCTGCAAGCAGTGATTCTTGCACTGCTTCTATTAGAATATGCACTAGTCTGGGCTGGAAAGCAAGGTGTTGGGGTTTCAATCCCTGTTGAGGTTGTTGTATAACAAGCAAATGCATGGGATGTATTAGGGTTACTAAGAGTAAAAACAGTTGCAGATATACTTATATGTAGACTAATGCTATGCTAGGAGCACAGTAAACAAAAGTGCTGTAAATTTGAAGAGCTGATTACATCATCAAATGCAGACATCGTGGGAATATCAGAGACATGGTGTCACTCAGCTGTAAGGAATTCAGAATTTGAATATGGGGGAGTACAATGTGTACAAAATGTCAAAAATGTGTTTGTTTCATGGCGGTCTCCAGGGTTTTCCCATTAGTTGCTGTAGCATCTGTATGAGGCATGTGCCAATGCCAGCAGTGTGCTAAGTTGGGGTGCATAGGTTGGTTTGTTGTTCTGTTGAGTGTTGTTTGTTGGCATCTTTGCAGGCATGGGACATAGAAAGAGCTTGTTCACTACCCCCTTCCTCTCATCCCTTGCCACATGGAGGTGTACCAAGGTCCACATTACACTGACAGTACACCCAGGAAGAAGTTCCTCCACAAAGGAGTCTCCCCCTGTGTCCCCCCCCCCCAAAGTGAAAGGAAGATTGTATGTCAGTGGGAGAAGTCAGGTTTTGGGGAGGGGAAGTTTTAGGCAGTAGGGGGATGGAAGAGAGAGGCTTCCCTTGAGAAAAGTAGAGTTAAGACAGTGGAACCCTTTGGTTCCAGTCAGGATGCTTTGGCTTGGTGTCGTGCTTTGGTCTGTTATTGTTGGTGAGTGTCCATCTGCATCCGGGTTCTGTTTACAGTAGTAAGGATTCTTTGCCTGCATTTGAAGAGGCCATCCACAAAGTCAGCAAACAAGATGAATCTTTGAGGAGTCGAGATGAGATTTTTGATGTTTTCTTGATCGTATACTACAATGAGTGTTTGTAGTTGAGCTCTTAGGTCCTAATAAATGTGGCATTGGAGAGTATAACTTTGAGTTTATGCTGCTATATCCGGTCAGCAATACGATAGGTGAAGTCCAGGCCTGAACCATGTAAAACATATTGTTTGTTGAACAGTTTAACTTCTTGTCTTCTTTAGTTGAGATGTTCAGGTTTATTGCGTAGTCTCCATTTCTTGCGGGGAGGCTCTTCCTTTTGTAGTATTGAAGATGGTGGAAAGCTACTTATGTGTTGGATCGGTAGCTTGCCACAGATGACCTGGAGTTCATTTGTGGACACTGTTCTGCAGGCTCTCAAGATTGAAAGCAGGAAAAATCTTTGGGCCTGCAGTAGGTGTTTCTTCACAAGGCTGTTGGTGATTCTGTTGCCCCAGGCACCCGCTGTGTAACAAGCAATGGGGATGAAGATGCATTCATAATACAGTCTGAGGATCAAAGGCTGATCCCAGACTGCCTTAGTAATTCTGATTAGTTTTCCTGTAACCTGTTTAATGTTTTTTACTATATACTTGGCATGTGGGATGAAGCTAAACTTGCTGTCCAGCAAAATGCTGAAATATTTATATGTGGTCTCCACCTTGATGGCCTGATCATTGACTTTGGTTGTTGGTGGTCTGTTTAGAGTTCCTCTAAGTAGCACTTGCTTTGTTTTGGGAATAGAGATGTTAAGCTTGTGAACAGAGCACCAGCCAGAAAGGTGGTCCAAGATACATTTTGCAAGGTCCTCCAATTCCTTCCTTGGGCTGCTGAGAAACAGGATAGCCAGATTGCCCGCATAGGCCACTTTGATGACATTTTTCTTCTCCATCTTCAGCTACCCATCAAAGACCACGTTTCAGCAGAGAGGGCCTAGAACAGATCTCTGAGGGCAGCCTCTGGTGACCGGCTTGGGTGACTGTGAAGATCCCCAAGGTAACAGCGAGGGACATTTCCTTGAAATAGCTAGAACTAGTAATTAACCTCATACCAACAACAACAATACTAATTCTAATACTAAAAAAAAAATGGATGTTAGTTTTGAAATCAGTAGCAAACATGGGAAAGGTAATATATTAGAATAGAAGTCCCATTCTACAGTTTCAGTTTGTAGGCTGTTGTTATCATGAAGTCTTTTCTTTGCTTTGGTGTGCTCTAATATATTAAATTATTAAAACTTTGTGCTATCCTTGACTCCCTTTTTTTAGCTGCAGGATGACTATGGTTTATTATAAAGCAGGTCTTTGTATATTTGATGAAACTAAAGAACTGCGAAAAATAATTTTGATATCATATATTTGGATTTCAGGAAAGCTTTTGACACTGTTGCGCATGGAAGACTATTGTACAAATTGGAGCAGAATGGTATTAAGGGTAAGTTCCTACAATGGATAAAAGGATGGTTAAGTGCTAGAAGACAGAGGGTGGTAATCAATGGGTGCTGCTCTTCTTGGACTAATGTTATTAGTGGAGTCCCACAGGGTTCGGTGTTAGGTCCACTGTTGTTTTGTATATTTATCAATGATATTGATGAAGGTATATCAGGCTTAATGTCGAAGTTTGCAGATGATACAAAGGTTGGCAGGGTTGTTAATGACAGTAATGGCAGTGTGCTACTGCAACAGGATCTAGATAATTTGGGCATATGGGCTAAGAAGTGGCAACTGAAGTTTAACCTTGACAAATGCAAAGTACTACATATGGGTAGAAGTAACCCCAGAGAAACGTACCAACTGTGTGGTACTACACTTAAGGTGGTAGAAAATGAAAAAGACCTGGGAGTAATTGTGCAGGCAGATATGAAGTTTTCTGAGCAATGCAGACAGGCTGCCAGGGCAGGTCATGGGGTTTTGTCAATGATATATAGGAATTTTGCTACCAGGGAAAAGGAGGTGATTATCCCTTCTGCAAATTGCAGTGACTGGAGACTAGGCACATGTGCGGTGATCTGATTGAGGTATATAAGGCCTTGAATGGGTTGAGCACGCTGAATTCTGATGGGATCCTTCCATTTGTTCAGATTACGAATCTAAGGGGGCATAAATTCAAATTAAGAAAAGACAGATGTAGAATAGATGTGCGGAAATTTTCCTTTAGCCAGCGGGTGGTTAAATGCTGGAACAAACTTCCATCTGTCGTTGTGGAAGTTGATAGGTTGAATAAATTTAAGGAGGAACTGGACAGGCATTTGGAGGGAATGGTGTGATTTTTTTTTTTTTTTTTTTTTGGCTGATGCTGCATAAGCTCATACATTTGCTTTCTTGCATCACATGCCACTACTACTACTACTACTACATGTTGAAATATCAAAAAATTTGTTAATTAGATCCATCATTTATAAAAAGTTCTGACTGCAAAATTATTATCCCATCCAACAAAAAATGGCACATAAATTGGCAGCTGGGAATGTAATACATTTCTATTCATTGATGACTTACAGTGTATTGCACAAAATTAGTTTATTATAATTAGATTATATGAATTTATTATTTTCATCAAAATGCATTGTCTTTGTAAGCAAACAACACATTAGGTAAGTGGATAATGGGTAGAGAAGCATTAATTCAGTAAGTAGCAGATAACAGACTGACACATATCTGTTGAATAACTGATGATTTTGGGACTAACAAACACTAGAGAACTGGATGGATTAGAAAAATACATATCAGCATGCATATTTTTTCTGACCATCATTTGAAACAAAATAGCAGATTGAAAAAAATTATGTACAGTGGTAGCTTTACAGTGGTAAAGCTACCACTAAAAAAAATATGTACAATGGTTGGTATGAGGTTAATTACCTGTTAAGACTAACTAGTACTTCACTAAACTTTTAATATGTTTGAACGAGTGCATTTTCAGTTATTATGTTTAAAACTTTTAATTGTTAGAACAAAAATACTGCATTCATCTGTTCCTTTTTGTTTTAGCTGGAACACAGGAGTTGATTTTTTTTAGCTGCATAAAAATTGATTTTTTATGCAGTTGATTTTTTTAGCTGCATAAAAATACAACTGAGTATCCTATTCCTATTTATAGGATATCAAACTGAGATGGTTCAACATGCTGCATTTTTCTTGCATCCCTGTGGACGGCATCTACAAACTTTTCACTTAAAATTAGTTATTCACTCAGGTTTATTCATTTCATCTTAGACACCAAATTAATAATTTTTTTTTTTTTCACTAATTTATTTTACTAATAGTTAGTAGGTTGTTACATTTTAATCCTTTCCTTCAAATGTATCAAATGTGTGGGGTCACTCTAGTGAGGTTTCTGCTACAGCTAACTGTAGCAGAAACCTGGGGTGAATATTTTCCTGGAATTTCTAAAATATTGTAAAGATGGAAACTTTACCAAAATACTTTCATATATTAATTTTTGCTTATTAAATTTATTAACCTGATTGCCCAATGTTAGAGTTAAATTATTGCCAAAAATCATATCAGCAAGTTATTTAAAATTTGTAAAATATTTGAATAAGTTATGACCAGAAGCTCTCCTTTCTACCACACATAGACCACCTGCAAAAAAAAATTCTGTTGACTCCGGTGGATGCTTAAGCAACAACTTATGCATGTCCATGACCAGGCCATTGGGTGCAGGTATATTAAGACATGTGTCTATCCGGTCATTCTTTATGGAGCAGAAGTCTGGACCTCAACTGCCGCAACGCATCTAAGACAGATTTTTGCAGGCGAATTTTGGCTATTGAAGTGGGCCATATGGAAATCCCGGCTTCCCTCTGCACGAAGGACCACCCAGATGGCAGCATCTCTAAACATCAGACGTCTTCCTGCCATTATCCATGAGAGAAGACTCATCTTTTCTGTAAAAATGATGGTTGGCATTATTTCGGACCCAGACTTCTGGGCTAACTGCGTTGGAGGATCCCAGTCCCAAGCCTTCTGGCCAATCCAGTCCTTCAGGCCACCCCAAACCGGTTAAAGCCATCAGATCGGTTCTTACCCATGCAAATGCTGCAGTACTTTTACTCCTTGGATGGCGACCTCTACAAGTTCGCAATGGATAAAAAATACAGGCAGAACTTACTTCATCCACTTCCTTCTCAGGACCACGTCACAGGACATTAGAACCTGCTCCCAAGGACCTATCCATCACTCCCATGGATCCCTCACTGCATTGTTCCAACTTTCTGCTCCTGCTTAGATGACTCCAGCACTGTAAAAGGACTGCTCCCTAGAGAATAATTTAACCTGATAACATGCTGTTGTGTATATATGTTCATATGTAAATTTTTCATTTGCTTTCCTACACTTGTATAATTAGTAATAATATTATTTTTTCTCCTATCTCATCCTTGTTTATTACATTGTATTAGCCTTTACTGTAATATTGTATTAGCCTTTACTGTAAACCATGGCTTGTAGCCTTGAAGGGTATTGTGTACGGCATGTGCGTTCTGTATGCAATAAAGAGTTCTTCTTCTTCTAAAAATAACTTATTCAAATGAACCTATTTTGGTAAAAAATCATGGTTATTATTATTATTTTTTAAATGCAATAATATCCTCGTTACTAAGGATTTTCCAGAGAATTTTGGCTTTCTTAAACTACAATTGGACAATAGAAGCTAACAATTGTGATCTTCCTTGATTTCCAAAATTATTTTTGTGCTGTCACATATTAAAGCCATGTCTTCTATTAGTTGGAAGCACAAATAACAGATAAGAGCACATGAGTGCACATACTTTATGCATTACCAGATACTTTATTTTAATCATATATGACAGACCTTGGAAAACTTAAATTTATATACATATTCTCCAGGTCCCGCACATGAAACATTAATTTACATTTGTACTCTGGAAACAGTTAAATCACCGATAAATATATATGAAAGAATTGTTATAAATGAAACACTTTACCACTCCTTTACATGATAACATAGTGATTTTGAAATTTAGTATGATGCTTGACAGTAAATACTGTACTCATGATTATGAATTATGTTACTGATTTGTAATTTAATTAATTTTACAATACATGTAGTTGAACCTCATAACAGGCTATACACTCAATGTAGTAGCTTTCTGCATGCAGCCCTCACATGTGACAAGCCTGCTGTATATAATGTACTATTTCATTGAATACTAAAGTGTGTGAGCTATTCTTTATGATAAAATTACTTCAGCATTGATTTTTATATGATATCTACAGAGCTTTTTTGTTTTAAATAATCCTGATAATTTAGGTCAGCAGATCTACAGAGCTTTTTTGTTTTAAATAATCCTGATAATTTAGGTCAGCAGTGGAAAATGTCCTAGCATCCATAGATACAAATAAAGATGAAGTAAGTTTGTTTTTATGAGAAGTATAGTTTAATATATGTTAGTAAACATTTACATTGAATTAATACTCTGAGAAAGTAGTGTATGAAATTATTTTTTTTATTGCATGCAGAAAAAGTTATTATTTACAACTCTGATTTATTTTATCTTTAGAGTACTATACTGACAGATAACCAAGAGACTCTGTTTGATATGGAATGTATAAAGTATTTTGTAAATAACTGGTGAGACAGGCTAAAATAAATTATGAAAAGGATCTGACAAAGAGATCCAAGAAAGATAGTAAAGAATATGGCCTAATACAGGGGAGCAGCCACATTGATATTGACCCAAGCAGATAGATGGCTTGATGAACTGAACAGGTTCTTTGAACCTATATTCACAGCAGAACACACTTTTGAAGGAGAGAAAACTGTTAGTTCAGCTAACAATTACTTAGCATTAAATGAATTTCTGAGAGGTGAAAAAGTTCTGGAGGAGAAACTATCAGGTTTTAAAAAGGGAATAAAAACAAGGAGCTGAATGTATCTATTCATTTATACAGAAAGAAGTAGCTAAGAAGGTCGCTATACCTTTACCTCTAATAATGGAGGTATTCTTAGACTAAGATGATGTCGGATTGGAAATATGCAGATATCTTTAAGGGAACCTAAGAGGGTCTGGGCCATACATGTGACTTTTATGGAAAGAAAAGTTATGAAATCAGTGATTAAGAATGTAGTGCAAGCTCACCTCGATAGGATAGGCATTATTAGAGTTACAATATTGTTTGGTTAAGGGGAAACCTGTTTCCTGGCTGATTAATCTGGTAGGATGTTATGAGACAGTTACAAAGAAACTGAATGCAAGGAATAACTCTGATATAATTTACTTATGGGAAGGAGTATGCCAATCATTTAAATATTCCTTAAATGAAGGAAAATGACTAATCAGTACAACCAGATTTCTCTCAATTTTCTCAGAAATGTCTGAGAAAATTGAGAGAGAGAAAGCAGGTGGGTGGGTGGGTAGGTGGTTTGCTTATGCATTATCGCTAATTGTAGTTTGCCTGTGCGTGTTATCCAAGAAAGAGTTAGAATACTATCATTATTATGCTTATTCAATCCATTTTAAGCCTGAAACATTTCAATCGGTCTCCTTGCAAATGTGTAGTTTCCAAATGCTGCAATATGCTGAAGTCTTTCGTGATAAGAGTACCCTTTGTATTCTTGACTAATTGGTTGCTCACTCTTTTCTGCATGCATTCCAAGCGATCCATGTCTTTCATAAAATTAGACTTGGGATAACTGCTGCCTATATGCAGCACGTTACATTTATCAATTTAAACCTCCAGTTCTCAGCCCATCTGCCTGCAGTAGTGTCTTCATTTCTGTCATTATATTCATTCCTGCCATTTATAAAAACCAAGACTCCTATTCTCATTTAGTGTTCCCAGTGTTATGTCACACCAAACTGACTCAATGTTGCATTGACCACACACAGACACACTGTGACTCGTTATTTTCCCTAGAACAGAAATCAAGCTTGCAGGTGTGTAATTACTCACTTCACCCTTTGATCTCCCTTTGTGAATTGAAGATACATTTACACATATCTAGTCCACAGAGACCTCCCCTGAATCCAAAGAATTCTCATAATTATGGCTAAAGGTTTGCTGATCTCATTTGCTGCTTTTCTGAGTATAATTGGATAAATTCCATTTGTCCTACTTGCCTTATTTATGTTTAGCTTCAACAGACAGTTTCTCTTCCACTTTCTGTTATTTATCACAAAATCATTTAGCTCCCTGTAATTTGATGTACTTCTGGCATCCCATCCCTAAAATATTTCTCATGTGTGAACATAGATGAACAATATCTATTCAGTTTGCCAGCAACCTGTGCTAGATTATCAGCTGCTATACTATTCATTTCATGTCTAGCAGCAATATGATTAATCCCCTTCCTTCTAGTGTTTACATCAGAAAATAAGTCTTTTCTACTTCTCTTTGCCAGAGACTTCTCATAATCTTTTGTAATTTGTCTAATCCACTTTGATCTGATTGCAAGCTAGATTATACTTATACCAGACCATAAGGCATATATTTTCTACCTAGAAAATGTTGCCTAAAATTCCTCCTGCATGTTATGGGCCGAAGGCACGCTAGGTGCATGCAACTAGCTGGTTTTTTTTAAAATCAGACTGTATTACTCTTTTAGGATATGCAAGTAATGATTTACATGTCTCACAAGAACTCACCCTTTATTCTCAAGACAAGTCCAATAAAATCCTAATTTCTTCTAAAATCCCAAAGTCTTTGATATGGAATCAGCAGTGCCATTGATAGTACTGAAGCTGAGGCTCTTTTTTGAAAAATTAAAAGTGATTAAGAAGTAATTTTGGATTTATAAACAATTTTTGTGTGCGTGTGTGGCAAGTTCATTCTGTATGAATTTTTTTTATGGTCCAGAAAATAAGGTATATACAGCATTCCATGCATTTTTCTTCTCTGCCACTAATCTCATCAGTTCATCTGACATCCATTTAGGTCTAAACTTTGAACAGTATCTCTTAGTTGGCATAAAAGACCTAGTTAGGTTTTATGATTACTTCCCTAAATGTTTCCTATTCAGAATTTGCTGTTGGGACCAACTGATGATGTTACCAACAGTGAATAATGAATGGGAAGCATTCAGGGAGTAAGTATTTCATTAACATTATTTACATCTTTAAGTAAAACCCACATCAGTACACTGTCATTACTGTCACCTTTATTATTGCTTCTCTAACATTCTGGTATAGAAAACAGTCATTCAATAAATCCAGAACAAGTTTTGCTACTATGTGGGTGCCAACCCACAAGTTCCAGTCATTATCCAGAAAGTTAGCCCCTCATTAATAAGACATTCTGATTTACTGGCCCACTCTAGTTGTCTGTAGAGTTGTTCATTATACCCATCATAGTCATTAGGTCTCTAACACACTATAGGTGTGTTGATACTTTATTTTTAAGTTTTAGATAATTAAAGTAACATGGAAAGGTGCTGTGTAAGGTTATTTGTTGGTTATCATACCCTGTTGATAGGATTATTAAATCCCTAATATTGCAATAAAAATAAAAGAGTATAATAATAAAAATAAATATCAATAAATCATTGAAAATCTTTTGATATAAAAATTAATAACAGCTAATCTGTAACAGGGAATTTATTTTTAATTTCAAATCCATATAGAAGGTGGAAGGATCATCACAATCACATTTTCAATGCAGCTTTCTTATAAGCATATTCTTGATTAACTATTCACTAAATTATCTGTGGTTGTCTCAGGTTCAAAATTTATGGAAATAAATATTATTCCAAGTTTATTCACAACTGCAGTTTTTTTTCCCCCACTAAATAGCTATTATTTAGTTGGGGCAAGCATAACAATTGCTTTATTTATTTTTCAGAGAAGTAGAGGGATGTGCTTGCAGGCACCCTCCAGAGTCAAACTTGTTGGAAAAATGTTTAAGAGAAGTGGTTATTAACAAAATCTCCAAAAATTATTTATTTTCCAAGGTACAGGTCTTTTAAAACAAATATTAAATGAAAATGAGCATCTTGTCTAAGAATGCATATTTTTTCCTATCAAATCTACAGAGGTTTATGAGTGTAGATTTATTGTACAAGTTTATTTAACTTGGTTATAAATGCTACATATCTGTTATGTTGTACATGTCTTTTCATAAGTTAGTTTTAAATTATAAAATTCTGAGAAACTCTATTAAATAAGAAACCTCAGTTTATTATTAATGGAAAAAAAAAAAGAAGAAATCTGTAAGAACTGAAATAATCACCATTATACTCTTGGTTAATAGCAAAAACTCCAGAATTATTTCCGAGAATCAGGTCAAGTTCTGAAGGTAATTAAAGAGTTAGAAGAACAGAATTTGTCTCTCATTCAACATATACAAGATACACAAGAAGCATTAGAGGAAGCAAAAGAAAATTTTAGAAAAATTGAAATGAAAATGTAAGTACTTTCTTCCGAGTAATTATTTTTTAAACACATTAATTGCTGTGAAGCTATAACAGTACAGTTGTGTCCTTTCAGTTCTACAAGCTTTGGACCCACCTGCCATGTCACATATTTATTCATTCATTTCAGTTGGCAGATGGTATTCACAGTGCATTATATCATACATTATATCACTTAGGTGGCCTGTGGAACCAAAACATGAATTAACCTTGAAATTAAGCAAAACACTAATAGATAATTAGGCTGCTTTATTTAATGCCCTTTTTAGGCATTAGAATATATATGTATAAAGCACTTATTGTCTTTGCATTTATTCATCCTCATGTAATAATTTGATTCCCAATGGATGGATATTAATGAAATTTTACATTCGGTTCTTTTAGAAAGCTTTGTCAAATTTCATTAAAATCAGACCAATAGAAATCTGGCAGTTATTATTTCTTTGTCTGCCCATCCGCACATAATAACTCAACTCTCACTGAATGGATTTTCTTGAAATTTTATATTTAGTTCCCTTAAAAAAAAAAAAAGGTATCCCATGTCATCCCAAATTTTATTACACTTGAACCAATAGAAATCCAGCCATTAGTATTTTTTGTCCATCCATTCTGCATGTTTTTTCCTTTTTTTTTTTTTTTTTATGTAAACCCCAAACACGAGAGGTATTAGAACCTATAGTACTTAGTACCATGCTTGGATTGGAGGTTGAGAAGACGAAAGAAGATATTTGTTGACATTGGACTTGAACTTCTGTAGACTGTAATTTTCAGGAAATACGTATGAAGGAAGGTTGTTCCAGAAAATGACAGTTGAATGAATAAACAAGGAAGATGAAAAGTTGATTCTGTGAGTTTGAAGTTGGACAGTAAATGGATGTTGGCTGGTGGCGGCACGTGTTCGGACTGTTTTGAAAGAGAGAGAGAGAGAGAGAGAGAGAGAGAGAGAGAGCAGGAATTATAGAAGCCAATTCAGAAGAACAGTGCCCATGGATCTGTAGAAGAGGCATGTAGCAGAAACAGTACGTCTATGAGACAGCGAGTGCAGAGACTCTGTTAGAGATGAATCATTAATTAATCTAACTGCCCTCTTCTGAATGGAATCAAGAAGCCTAAGAGAGGTTTTGGGGGCACCACCCCAGATGTGGGAACAATATTCCATGGCAGGGCAGATTTGCGATTTATACAGAGTGAGCAGCTGTTTAGAAGAAAAGTAATGCCAACAACGAAAGAGAAAACCAAGTTTTTTAGATGCAGAGGAAGAAATACAGTAAACCCCCGCTATTCGCGGGGGTTACGTTCCTGAGAAATGTTGAGAATACCGAAAACGTGAATACTGAGTTATGGCTCCCATAGTAATAAAGGGGTTCCGTTCCAAAGTATGAAATACAGGCATACCTCGAATAACGAATAGGATGCGTTCCACGAAATTACTTCGTTAAGCGAAACTTCGTTTTCAGAGGTAAAAATACTATGGCCAGAATAGGGATACGTTCCTACGTAAAGAAAATGAAAAGCTTTTTTTTTGAACAAAGAAAAGTTTTATTAAATAAACAGTCAACTTACATACAAAGTGAAATCACATTTTAAAATACGAGTCTAAAGTTAATTGTTTATGCTCTTTTTCTCTTTCATTTAACAATTGCCTATACGGAGTTATTGCATTTAACACTGATCGCTTAACAATAACACTTCTTCCTAAATCAGGATCATTTTCACTAAAAAAAATTAAAACGTTTTCAATATCATTTAAGCACCTTTTTAAATCTTTGGTTGTTAACACTTTTTTTCGGCAGGAACTTCTTTAACTTCGTCTTCATTATCTTTGTCTTCGTTGCTAACAAGGTTTTCTAAATCTTCCACTGAAAAACCATCATCTTCTGCATTCAATAAATTTCTAACATCCTCTTCATCGACATTTTCGAAACCTATTGATTGAGCCATCTGGATAACTTCATTTCTAATTTCTTGGATGTTATTTTCTTCTTCTAGTACAACTTCTGGCCATATTTTGCGCCAAACTCCATTTAAGCATTTCTTAGTGACTTCTTTCCAAGAACTATCAATGTTTTCAATTGCGTTTTTAATGGTGTGGTTTTTCCAAAACGTTTTAACTGTCATTTCCTCTTTATCCTCTAGTTCAGTTAAACTGCTTAATGTTCGACGCAGATAATAAGCTTTAAATGATGCTATTACTCCCTGATCCAATGGTTGAATCAGGGAAGTTGTGTTTGCTGGAAGAAACACAACTTTGACAGGAATGCATGTGTCCAACGTGGTAAGATCAGTAGGATGTCCCGGAGCATTGTCTAACAACAAAAGAGCTTTTTCTTCAAAGTTGTTTTTTTTGACAATACCGTTTTACTGCAGGACAAAAGTGGTTAACAAACCAATCAGTAAATAACTCCTTGGTAACCCACGCTTTTCTATTTTCTTTCCATATTACAGGTAAATTCATTTTTATGTTACCTTTTAACGCCCTCGGATTTTCTGAATGGTAAACTAATAACAATTTTAATTTATAATCGCCAGAGGCATTTGATCCAAAGAGTAATGTTAAACGGTCTTTGGCTGCTTTGAACCCAGCAGCTGATTTTTCTTCAATAGAAATGAAGCTTTTTGTTGGTAGCCATTTCCAGAACAAACCGCTTTCGTCAACATTGAACACCAAATTTGGAAAATTTTCACGTTCAATTATTTCCTTTAGTTTTTCTGGAAACATATTTGCAGCTTCTCCTGTTAATTTTACACTATGAATCCTGGCCCGTTTTTTAAATTTCTCGAACCAACCACGAGAAACCCCAAAGGTTTCCGTAATTTCTTCAGTTTGTTTAGATTTCAGGTGATTAAACTGGAATATTTTTTTTTATGTTAAATGGGGCTTGAAATTGCCGACTTCGTTATATCGAAGCTTCGTTATCAGAGGTAACGTTAACCGAGGTATGCCTGTATATAAGAAAAACTAGTCTAAAATTTTGTCTATGTATGTATTATATGTACCTTCATAATATGACTATGTACATAGACAGTACATAGTGAAATGCAAGCATATGGCATCGAAATGAAAATAAGAAATAATTTAATATTAAATGTAATATTTATTAGAAATTTCAAACAAATCTTTCAAACCAGCGCCTTTGCTTGCTAGCAAAAAAAAACATCCCGCCAGTGCTATCACCAGTTTCGCTAAAGTGTTGATAAAGGAGTTTTGCCTTTTCGCGAATGATGAGTGAACTTAATGGAATTTTATTTTGAGTTCGGTCTTCTATCCACAGATTTAAAGCTTTTCCATTTTTTTTAATTAAACATCACGAGTTACAGAGCAAATTTTTGAAGCTATTAGCGCGTTTTCACGGACACTACGGCAGATTTTTTCTTCGGATTTCTTGATTGATCGTGCCGTTGACTCATTGATTTTATAATGTTTTGCCACTGAGGAGACACTTTCACCATTAGAAATTTTGTCTAATAACTCAATTTTATTCGCTATTGTCATCACCTTCTTTGATCTTTTCACATTTCTCTTTTTATTCGTAGCCATATTTTTGTAGGGGTTAGAAAGAACTTGTCCACAATAAAGTCACTTTCTTCCGTTAACACACTCGAAAAAGTCTGTTTTACACTGCAAAACGGTAGATTTATCATTTTTGTAAGCATACCAATTTATAAATTGATAAATTTATTCAATTTATAAACATATAAATTAAAAGCAAACGACGAAACCTTCCATGACAAACGCATAACACATACTGAACAAGGATTAGCGAGAAACATCCACGCTCGCGATTTTTTCACCCCTCTCCCCCACCCACTGAGCGCTGATTTGACTGGGAAAGATAATTTTAGCCACGCCCATGTTTTTTATGGCGGAAAATATTCACGGCGCTTTAAAATTCACATTTTTTTAGGTTTCATTTTATATTAAATCGGCGATCGCGAAACCGCGAGTACAGATACCGCGAATAGCATGGGTTTACTGTATTTGTAATGTGCTTTTGCCAAGAGAGATTAGAAGTCAGGGTAATCTTCAAAAGAGATATATCATTTTGCCTAGAAATCGGAATGTAACTAAAGATAAGCATAGGAGCTGAAGAATCCTTTTTGCGAGATATAAGACAAGACTGAGTTTTAGAAGGATTGAAATCAACTAAGTTGCCTTTGCCCCAATGAAGAATTACATGAAGATCGGCATTTAAGGAATTGGTAGTAGATTTTCGAGAAGTTGAAGCTGATCAAGCAGGACAAGGTTTCTCAAAATGGAAAGTAGAATGCAATGTGCTATCATCGGAAAAACTATGGATAGGATTTCCAGTCAATGAAAGAAGGTCATTAATATACGAGGAAAAGAGTGGGGGAAAGAACTGAACCTTGGGGGACACGGGCATTAGTGGAGAAGTTAGAAGACAGAGAGCCAGCTACCATCACCCTCAGTGAGTGATCAGAGAGAAAACTGGATAACCAATTACTAAAAACAGTTGGCAAATCATAAGATGGAAGCTTGTTTAGAAGACCTTTATGCCAAACACGATCGAAAGCCTTTGAGATGTCAAGAGCAACTACTTGTGTTTCACCGAACCTTTCCATTGAATTAATCCATAAATGGGTAACATAAGCCAGAATATCACCAGAGGATCGACACTGATGGAATCCATACTGGCGATCATTGATCAGATGGAAGGTTTCTAGGTAGTTTAAGAGTTGGCGGTTAATTGATTTCTCCATTACTTTAGAAAGAGTAGAAGTAATTGCAATGGGATGATAATTGGATGGGAGGGATTTGTCACCCTTTTTTGGAACTGGCTGGATATGAGCAAATTTCTAAGCAGAAGGAAAAACACCTTTGGAATACGAAAGTGAAAAAAGGTGGCAAAGAATAGGAGTAAGTTCAGGATCACAGGTTTTGAGAACAAGTGGAGAAATACCATCGGGACCTGGAGCTTTCTTAGCATCAAGATTCGTCAAAATCCTGCTGACATCCTTTTGACGGAAGACAACAGGCGGCATTAAACAGGGCGTGTTGGGAATGGTGGGAGGTGTTTTACCAAGATCATTAATACATGAGTTGGAAGAAAAATGGGAAAAATTTTCTGTCTACACCAAACTGCTTTACAATTGTTGAGAGTTTGGTGTAGACAGAAAATGAAACTGAAGAATTAGAAACAAGCCAATTACGATATGCAACATTCTTCTCTTGAACAGCCTTAGTACATTTATTGGAAAACCAAGGTTTAGATAAAGGACAAGATTTTAAAGTGGAGTGTGGGATAAAGGATTCCATTCCTGCAAGAATAATTTCACTGACACGATCTGAGCAAACGTTGACATTAGAAGTTTTGAAACAGTAATCCGACCAAGGAAAAGAAGAAAAGAAATCTCGCAGGTCATCCCATTTTGCATTCTTGTAATGCCAAACAACACGAGGTTGGGAATAGCCATGAGATAAAGGCTCCATTGGAGAAGAGACAATCACCAAGTTGTGATCTGAAGTGCCTAAAGGACCTTTCACTTTGACCGTGTACCTCGAAAGGTTCTTTGTGAGAAAAAGATCAAGTATGTTGGCTGTATGATTAGGATTGTCCGGTATTCTTGTAAGTAAATGAACAATCTGTGCAAGGTCATTAGTAATTGCAAAAGCCTCAGCATCTCGACCAGCTGGATCGATGTGACTAGAAAATGGAAGCCAGCTGGAATTGTGAACATTAAAATCACCAAGGAAAATTACCTCACTGTTAGGAAAGTTGGACTGGAGAAAGTCAAGTTGCAAAGAGAGGAAGTCAAAGAGTTCCAAGTGATTAGTGGAGTTGGGAGAACGGTAGAGACAACAGATGAATTTAACACAATGAGGTAGAGAGATTTTAAGCCAGAGAAGATAAAAGAGAGGAGATTCCAAATTGCCAAGTCTCTGACATCGAATATCAGAACGGACATATGCACAAGTACCACCTTTGAGGCGAAAAGAATCATACTGCGAATAATTTGGGCATCTGACATGAGCAGTAGTTGAACCAACCGATAACTGAGATTCTGTCAGAAAAAGTACATGGGGTTTGGCAAACTGCAAGTGGAAATGGACATTGTTGAGATTGGAACTGAGACCATGTATATAAGCTTGCTCTGTTAGTTTGACAATTCATGGTGTATTCAATAGTAAGAAAAAGTGGGTGGGACATGCTGTATGAAGTAATGAAATTTTTGGATATGGCGCACACCTGGTAAGAATATACCCAGATCCTTGACATAACGTGGCCTCGACAATTCTCCCTGCATACACACTACTTGGACTCCCTCCAGTCACTATCTGGCAGAGTAGAGGTAGCAAGGTAGCAAGATTATACACTATCTGATCCGGAAGCCTCCTAGAGATACCAATAGGTTCGATCCAGTGTACTAACTAGTGGCCGGCCTGCAAACATCGTTTTAGAGCTGTACCCTCGAAATGTAAGGAATATTGGATCTCGCCATGATGTTCATGATAACCTCAAAAGTCTTCAATCATACTGCATGATGGAAGAGATAGGGAAGGGTTGACCGGAACTTAGCTCTAGAGACTAAACATGGGTTTGACCAATTCAAGCCTCCAATAAGCAAAGTTGTGGTATTGCACCAGTTGATGAGAGTCATCTACCACCTAGTAAATGGATGGATTTTTGTGAAATTTTATATTTGGCTCTTTTACAACTTTTGTTGAGCCATCCCAAATTTCATTAAAATTGGTCCAGTAGAAATCTGTCGATTATTACTTCCTTTTTTTCTTACATAGGTTATCTGTATACTGTAGCTGAAGCACTGGATATTATGCTTGTTGCATGTGCTGATTGGAGGTATGAATGGACAATATGGCAGAGGCACAAAAATGAAATATAGTAGAGTGTCAGTTACCCAGAATAAATAATGTCAGACCTCTTCCGGATAGCAAAATTTTCTGGATAATTGAATGTAAGGTAAAATTAAATAAATTCTATTATAATGTATTAAGGTAAATGAAAAAGATTTTAAATAGTGTGAAAAAAAATGAATTTATTTTATTAAAAAAATAATAATAACTTATACATAAAAATTTGCATATTTACATATGCAAATTTTATATGGAAAAAAATTTAAAGTAATTTTTTAAAAAATAATGTTCATCATTTTTTGTTTCGTTTGTTGTGACCTTTTTTTTTTTTTTTTGCTGCGAAATCTCTCAAGTTCCTTAATAATATTAATTTGATTATATCACATTCTTCCTGGTTTTCTTCTCATTTCAGTGCTGTTTCCTTACCTTAAAAAAACTGAGAAAAATAATAAATCGCACAGTTTTGGCTGATATTATTCTTACTGAATCTGGAGCTAAACTAAACATAATATGAAATGAAGAGAACAAAATATGTCATGGTAAATTGGGTTCACGGAAGCGAATGACTGAACTCTATCACTCATGGTTTCTGTGAAAATCCATTAGTTCTAAACCAACATTTCACCAGATATACAATGCAAAAAAAACAGACGAAATACTTGTGTATCATAATAAAGATTTGTCTCAAGTACTATCATTAATAAAAAAAATAAGAAGAAAAATCAGCCTTTCAAATTGTTCCAGATAACTGATGTTCTACCGTATTCTCAATTTGCACATAAATGTTGTTGATTTTTTGATCATTGTTTTTTGTCGTAAATCATGATTTATTGCTATTTGCTAATGCTTTCAAAATGTTATGCATTGCATACATTAACTAGTTATTTCATGGCAGGCTTGAAAATTGCAGCAACATAAATATATTTATGTTTTATTATTATTATATGCCGCAGTACCCTTCAAAATTCTAAGGAATGACTCATGTTCACTCAAATAACACATTCAAATTATATCAAATTACTATTGGTATAAACTTTTACGTTTGAAAATGTAAAAAAAGTTACACAAGTAAAACTCCTTGTAAAAACCTTGTTTAACACATCACCACTTCTTTTGACAAAAAAATTTCACATGCTGTTTGTTGCTATTCACCCTGAGATACTTAAAAGCTCTCATAGTCAGAGAGCTGTTAAGTCAGAGACAGTCTCTGAGACAGATAGCAAGAGACAGGAAGAAATGGAGTAAAGTTGTACTTACAGCTAGGAAGAAGAGAGCTTGGGAAGAGTTACTTATTTGAAATGCATGAACAACTAGTGAGAGATTCACTAGTATGACATAGCATATAACGATAATGCCATTTTATACAGCTGTTTGCTTTTATAAGACTTCATAGAGTCCGATGCTATTGCACAAAGAATATGATAGTACAGCTCTTCCCTAACTTGAAGCATGTGTTTTGAAATTGTTCAGAAGTTACAAAATTATCTAAAAAAATGTGTATCTTACTGTAAAAAAACTTTAGATTTCTTTTAGCTATTCAAAGTGAAAGTTCGAGCACCAAGTGACTTCCAATAACATTCATCTCTTCCAAATGTGGGATTTTGCTCATCTCACTGAAACTGCCCATTAACCTCTGCTTGTTAAATGTACCCTCCTCTTTTGTCCATACACGTAAATCCTTGAAGTGGACTTTGACTCAGAGTTTACATATCACTTCAAGAAGCTGTTTTAAAATATTTGGCAGTGATGTTGGCTTGTTAAGAATAACTCATGCTTATCAAAACATTACTTAGTAACACATTCTCAAAAGATATACAGGGTGATTCAGGAGGAATAGTAAATATTTTGGGAGGTTATAGTATCGATTATTCTGAGTAAAAAAGTTCATATAAACATGTTTCCAATTCTCAATGGATACAAAGATACAGCTGTTTGAAACCAGCATGCACAGCTCCCTGAATCAGATTGACTAAGAAGCAGTTATAATCTGATGCTGTTTGATATTAGAAGTGTTGTTAAGAATGCCGTACATCTTCACACATGCTGAATATGCCGATATGGTATTTGTCTATGGTTTTTGTGATGGAAGTGCTATTGCTGCTTGCACTACTTCCACTACTATTGGAGGATGCTCCCTTGGCTACAAGGATTGGTATGTACTTTCAGCATGACAGAGCTCCTGCACATTATACCTGTCCAGTATTTAGATACAATATCTAAATCGAACTTTCCCTGAATGATGGATCAGCTGCAGTAGTCCCATTCATTGGGGCCCCGGGTGCCAAGCGATTTATTAGTGACTAAGCGATTCCCAGCGATATATAGAGTGTTCTGAAAAATATACAAGTTTCTTTAATTTTCATCGTTATTCTCTACAGAATACCATCGACGGTTTCCTAACCGCAGAATACCAGATTCAAGAGTGTTTACTAGTATTTAAACTAAACTGCGTGAGACTGGTACAGTTCCCAGCACTCATATTTCTTCTGAACATGCAAGTGAACAAAATGTGGATGAAATAGAACACATTCTTCAGTCGGTAGAACATAGTCCTGCCATTAGCACACAAAGAATTTCTACACATATCGGTGTTCCACAGACAAGAGTATGGCAAACATTATGTGAGCACGCCTTGTATCCATTTCACATACAGCGGGTGCAACACCTTCAAACAGGAGATGACGCCCAGCAATTGGAATTTTGTCGGTGGGTAAATGTTAATCACTCATTAATACTGTTCAGCGATGAAGCTACTTTCACCTGTGACAGTATCAACAACACCCGTAACTCTCATAGGTGGTCAGACAAAAATCCACATGCCACTGTAGAAACAAATTTTCAGCATCACTTCTCTGTAAATGTGTGGTGCGGTATCATCGACAGTCAGTTGATTGGGCCTGGGACAAAATCGTCTTACAGGGCCCATTTACCTAGAATATCTGCAAAACGAACTTCCACTACTATTGGAGGATGCTCCCTTGGCTACAAGGATTGGTATGTACTTTCAGCATGCCAGAGCTCCTGCACATTATACCTGTCCAGTATTTAGATACAATATCTAAATATCTAAATCGAACTTTCCCTGAATGATGGATCAGCTGCAGTAGTCCCATTCATTGGGGCCCCAGGTGCCAAGCGATTTATTAGTGACTAAGTGATTCCCAGTGATATATAGAGTGTTCTGAAAAATATACAAGTTTCTTTAATTTTCATCGTTAAATTCCCTTTATTTTTTGTGAAACAGCTCTTTGTCTTACAATCAATAAGTGAAGACACAGAAAGGAAACTCACCTTTCTTATTTTTTCTCTTATTCTCACTTTTACTAATCTAACTTACACAGCCGCTTGGTCACTAAGAGGCACTGCTCTTGCCTCCACGTGGTGGGGCTGGTAACCTGGGAGAGGAAAGTAACACTCCCAAGGCCAAAAGAGCAAACATGAGTAGTAAAATAACTACTAGTACTATAGGGCGTCAAGAGAAAGCCCTACCAAGTAGTGAAATAGAAAACACAAAATCAAAGAGACAGAAGACAGATATGGACCCACCAAAAATACCAACACACATTGTGATACATGCGACAGGAGATCAGACATTAGGATGTATGTCTTCGTTCGTTATTCAGAAAACATTAGAGGGTCTAGTAGGATCTCCCAAGTCAGTTCGACGGCTGAGATCCGGAGACATACTAGTGGAAACAGAAAACCCCAAACACTCCCAGAAGTTACTTTCAACAACAATTTTTGGAAGAATGCCAGTAGTTGTAACACCACACAACGCACTGAATTCTTCCAGAGGGGGTGATCTCAGAATGGGACCTCTTAAATGTGTCAGAGGAAGAGCTCACAGAAGAATTAAGAAGCCAAGGAGTTACAGGAGTGAAGAGAATTAATATCCAAAGGGATGGAAATATAATTCCAACAAGAACCCTTATCATAATATTTAATACTCCAAACCTCCAACAACAATCAAAGCAGGATATCTGAACTGCCAAGTATGACAATACATACCAAATCCACTGCGTTGTTACAAATGTCAGAAATTTGGACATTCACAAATGGCATGCAGAAACTCAGCAACCTGTGCAAAATGTGATTCTAAAGAACACGAGACTACAGTTTGCTCTGCCAACATCTTGAAATGTACAAACTGTAAAGAGGAACACCTAGCCTACTCAAAAACGTGTGAAAAATGGAAACAAGAGAAATTAATTGAGAAATACAAAACAGAACACAACACAACGTACCACGAAGCCATGGCCTACAAACAAGCCAACATATGCACAAGCAGTAATCCAATATAAATCAGTAGAAGTTCAAACCGAAATTTCCATGCTGCCAAAAGAATCATCTACTGGATTGAAGGCACAGAAACAGGAGAAAACAGTGAATACCTCAATTTCTCTTCACACAGAACAGATATCCACAAACCAGCATCACAACGAAAACCGACCTAAACTTATAAACACCAAAGCAACCGAACAAATGGAAATAGAAAAAATAAACACAACTGAAGAACCAGTATTAGAAATTTTCACAGAAGATATGGACATGGACCGGCCAAACTATCCTAAAAAAGATAAGACAAAGCATAAGAATTCTCCATTTCGGAAGCAACCTGGAAGCCCTAGAAAAACCAAATAATGGATCAGTTCATCCAGTGGAACTGTAGAGGACTACGAGCCAATTACAACGATGTCCAGTATCTAATGTTGTCCAGTATTAGATATTAGACATCCGACGATGTCCAGTAACCTTAGACAACAAGACACCCTTTCAGTGAAAAATTATAGAACGTATAGGAAAGACAGATTAAGAGAAAGTTCAACACATGGAGGAGTAGCCATCTTAGGCCATAACCTTTCTCTACTCAATAATGGCAAACATACGTATTTTCACTTTCCTAGTCGTACAACCTCAGCAGTAGATCTAACTATATGCACGCCTTCTCTTCTACCGGAATTAAAGTGGCAAGTAATAGAAAACCCATACAGCAGTGACCACTACCCAGTAATCACCATACTGACCAGAAACCCTCCTTGCCATCCAAACAGACCACCCCGCTGGAAAATAGAAAAAGGTAACTGGGAAAAATTTAGAGAACTGGCAATATTTAATCCACAAATCATTCAAGAAACATCAGTCAATGAATCTCTGAAGCATGTCACAGATACCTTAATACAAGCAGCCGAACAAACAATACCCACAACCTCAACTCGTTTTCCGTTGCACCCAAAATCTTGGTGGGACAAAGATTGCATGAAAACAAGAAGACAACAAAACAAAGATTGGAATAAGTTCCGGAGATATCCTACAACGGATAATCTGATAAAATTTAAGCAAGCACGAGCGCTAGCTAGGTATACACGGAAACAAGCCAGAAAAACTTCCTGGATCCAGTTTACTTCCTCTATAAATAGAACAACAAACACAAAAATAATATGGAATAAAATAGGAAAAATGAATGGGAAGTATAAAAACCAACCATCACTAGTATTACATTTGAATGGAGAAAGCATTACCGAACCATCAGAGATTGCTAATATATTAGGAGAAACGTTTGCTAAAGTATCGTCAAAACAATCCTACACTACTGAATTTTTTACCTATAAGGAGAAAACGGAAAAAAACAGAATTAATTTTAATACTAAAAGGATTGAACCCTACAACCAACCAATTACAATACATGAATTACGTCAAGCAGTATCACAAACAAAACGAAGTGCAGTTGGACCAGACAATATACACTATGATATGCTTAAACACCTAAAGCAGTAAGAGGTAGAAAACCTCCTTCAACTGTACAACCGCATATTTCTAGAAAACCAATATTCTGAAGTGTGGCATCATGCAATAATATTAGCTTTCCAAAAACCCAATAAAGATCAGAAGGACTATCGTCCAATAGCCCTCACAAGCTGCTTAAGCAAAGTTCTAGAGAAGATAATCAACAAAAGATTAGTCTGGTTTTTTGAGACAACTAACTGGTTCACCAATATGCAGTGTGGGTTTAGACACAATCGATCCATATTAGATCACCTTGTACGAATAAAAGCAAATATAAGAGATGCATTTATAACCTCAAAGCATATGGTTACTGTATTTTTTGATATAGAAAAGGCCTATGACACAGCATGGAGACACGGTATATTACAAGACATCCACGATGCAGGACTCAGAGGACATTTTCCACTATTTTCAAAATTTCATGAAAAATAGAACATTTCAAGATAGAGTACAAAACACAATTCCCCAAGTTCCCCAAGGGTCTGTCCTGAGTTCTATTCTATTCTCCATAAAAATAAATAGCATCACAAAAGAACTACCACCCACAGTGTCATATGCACTATATGTAGATGACTTCAGTATTTCATATCAAGCACAGAACATGGGAACAATAGAAAGACAACTACAATGTGCAATTAACAACGTCAGTCATTGGGCCCAGAAAAACGGGTTTAGAATATCAAAACAAAAAACAGTCTGCGTACATTTCTGTAGAAAACAAAATTTACACCCTGAACCTGAACTAATATTGCAAGGTAACACAATACCAGTTAAACAAAGTGTAAAATTTCTTGGACTTATTCTAGACAACAAGTTGACCTTTGTAGAACATATAAAAGAACTACGAATAAAATGTATGAAACAACTTAATATTCTTAAAGTCTTAACAACAACATCTTGGGGGGCAGACCGTATACCCTGCTCAACTTGTATAAAGCACTAGTAAGGTCAAAAATAGATTATGGAGCACCGGTTTATGCATCAGCAAGAAAGAGCGCCCTCAAATGGCTAGATCCGATTCACCATAATGCAATACGAATAGCAACAGGAGACAACAGTTGTCACTGCTGTATGCTTACAGGATAAGACCCATAAGAGAACATCCGACTTGGACAACTTTATTCTCGCCAAAATGGGAAAACATATATAGGGACCGCAAAAGAGCAAACCAGCCTCTAGGCATCAGACTACAGGAGCTACTGATAACACATGATCTTAAAATAGATAACGTTGCAAACCAAGAAGGACATATAGATTCACCATGGATAAACCATACCACAGCTTATGAACTCCTCACACAAAACTGGAATAAAAATACTTTATCAGACAGGAACTTTCAACAACTGCATGCAGCACATAGAATGCAATATCCCAATCACATACCAATATATACAGACGGATAAAAATCAGAGAACCATGTAGAAGCATCAGCAGTATTCCCAGATGTTACATAGTCACGCCAACTCCCAAAAGAATGCAGTGTCTACACTGCAGAATTAGTAGCAGTTCAGATAGCCCTGGAGCATTTCAGAACCACCTACCACTTGAGAACAGTAATATACTGTGATTCATTAAGTGTAATCCAAGCCATACAAAACACAAGCAATATATAACCCATCCAGTACTCTGACAAATTAAACAGATACTAACAGGCTTCACAAATAAAAAAACAAGAGATACTTTTCTGCTGGATACCAGGACACAAAGGGATAAAAGGAAATGAAGAAGCGGATAGAATTGCAAAATCAACCACTAACCTTCAAGAACAATATTTCGCAGTTCCACACAAACCAATCATTAAAAATTGCTGTCTAACCCAATGGCAAGAACTCTGGCAAAAACAAACATGGAATAAATTATATGAAATAAAACCAAAAGTTGAGCACTGGAAAATGAGCATAAGGAAATCAAGGAGAGAAGTTGTTCTGACCAGATTGCGGATAGGCCATACGCATATCACAAATGGTTATCTATTACGTGCAGAAGAACCCCCAAGATGCCAAGCATGCAATACTATCCAAATAGTTAAACATATACTTATAGAATGCCCAACATATGAAAATGACCGACACTGAATTTTTTCATAATTATATAAAGGAAACCAAAACATCACCCTTAAAGATCTTTTAGGTGACAAGGAACACGTGTCAGATATTTTTAGATTCATACAAACAATCAACATATACCATCTGCTGTAAATAATAATATAATACCACAGAAACAGTTAACCTTTTACATTCGAACAAGATTTATATAAAGAGAACATTGTAACAAATGAACTGGTGCACTATGATCTCTGTTGTCAATGCGCCAATAAACACCAAAACAACAACCCATTCATTGGCCACCAAGGTCTTCAGACATCACTCCATTAGATTTTTGTTTGTAGGGATTGATGAAAAGCACAGTATACAAAGAAAAGGTGAATACAAGAGATGAATCGCTCACATTTTGGATACTGCTGCCCTTATAAAGGAACGCCAAGACAACCTAGAAGAACAACACATCATATTACCACAAGAGTTGCAAGGTGCATTGAGGTTGGCAGTAGGATTTTCGAACATTTATTGTGAACTATAAAAAAATTGTGAATTATTTGTGTTTTGTATCATTCAAAAAGTCAATAAATAAAACAATAAGTAATTTATCGTTCTTTAATACCCCTCATAATGGCTTTGTGCACCTTAGCTTCAAACAGCTGTATCTCCGTATCCATTGAGAATTGGACACGTGTTTATATGAACTTTTTTACTCAGAATAATTGATACTATAACTTCCCAAAATATTTACTATTCCTCCTGAGTAACCCTGCATATATGTCACACAAAAATAGTGAGCCTGTTATTCAAGCTACAGTGTGAAGTGCAGATAACTTTTTTGACATTAACCCCAGTTTTTTTTTTTTTTTCTTTTTCTTTGGTAGGTTGAAGACTATTATTAACTAGTGTACCCATGGCAAACATTTTGCCAAAACTGTTTCAGAGAAGTAAAGATTAATATTGAAGTAATTACAAAAACCTCTACCTCAGTTCCCTTTGCTACTAGCTAAACTGTCAGTGGGACAGACTCGGGTAATAAAATGTATTTAAAAAAATGACTAAAAATGCAATTTGATAATTTTTTACATCTATGACTATTTTTTACTTTAAAAAAATTACAATTATTCTGGTGTACCCATGATGAATATTTTGCCAAAACTGTTGCTCAATAGTTTTGGCAAAATAGAACTGTCAAAAATAACAGAAATTTTGAAAATCAGTCAGAAAATTTGACTACAAATTGTGTTTCCTTCCCCCCTCTCAATTTTACTGCTAAATAAAACCTATTGTAAAAGGAATCGAGTCAAAAGCTTGTTTGAGCTATTCAAGTTCAAAGAGTTTTCTGGATGAGGGACATAAGAAAATTATTATGTAGATTGGAATTTTAATTACAACAAACACCTGTGATTTTCTAGTGATAACTCTTCTGGAGTTTTGGCTTCATTCTATTGCTTCTCATTTAGGAGAGAATTGTAAGAGTGGAAAATAATGTGAACCATTGAAAAGGTCTACAGACGAAAACATTTAAAGGAAAAAGCCATCATTGTCAGCCTCCACTTAGAATGTTGGAAACAATTACAGCAGGTGTTAAAAGAAAAATGTTACAGTAGAATCTCATTAGCACAAAATTGATTTATACAAAATTCTTGTTTGTATGAAGAACATCATTCTCCCACAGAAGCTTTTTGGTATAAATGTATTCCTTTATTAAAATTTGAATAGGTATTACAAAGTGTGGTTTGATTCTGTGAGATGTTATTTTGTATGGTTAATACAAAACCTGATACAATGTTATTATCCCACCACCAGCATGCATGCAATAAAAATTCTCTATTTTCTCAAAAGAGAAAGTTAATTTTTAAAAAAATTTACTTTTCAGTAACAAAGCCAGTCTTTGCCAGCTAAAACATAACAAGGCTCGGGAAAATATCAAGGTCAGTTACAATTGTTAGGCCTGGCTCAGAATTTTTTTTTTTTTAATAAAATATATTTAAAATATGTGAGCGTATTTTAGCATTAGCATTAGTAGAGTCATATGATGCAAAAAAGCATCAGCTTCCCATTTGTCTACATCTGCCTTGAACTTATTTAAGTTGTCGACCTCCACTACGACAGATGGAAGTTTGTTCCAACAGTCAATCACCCACTGGCTAAAGGCAAATTTCCGCACATCTATTCTACAACTGTGTCTCTACTCAATTTGAATTTATCTTGGAATTTACCCTATCTTGGAATCAAGACAGTTGATTCCAAGATAGGGTGTAGTCTCATGCCCTTGCAGCGATTCAGTGTTAAACATATCATGCAATTCTTGAATTGCATGATATGTTTAACGATTCTAGCCAAAGGCAATGGTGAGTGGAGTTTACACATTAGAAATCAGAGAACGCAGCTCCTACCAGGTAGTTATACGCATTTTATGCGGTATTCCCAGATGATTTTTGAAATCCGGTCCGAACTGCCCAGATAGTAGGGAATATAGGCGGTAGGCATATTGTCATGTGGGGACGACGGCCTCGAGCAGGTCATAAGCTCTTGCGCTTGTAGCAAGCACTTGTCTAATATATGGGTTGAGTAACCACAATTGACCGTGTCAGTTTTTACTCTGGAAATCTCAGTGCACCTAGCCTCCTCTGAGCTGGAATGGCTCCAAACTTGGAAGAATAGAGCATGGGCAGTGCTGTTTAGATGACAAAGGGTGTGGCCTGATCTCTAATTAGTAAACTGCATGCACATTGGTTTACAGTATACCGAGGTTTCCAGGCATGGGCCCACCTGCTTTACTAGAACATCTAAAAATGGAAGAGACCCGTTCACTTCTAGTTCTAAAGTGAACTGGATGAATAGCAATAGAGAATTGAGGTACTCAATTCTCTGGTCAACCCACCATGACCTTAACCTAAACACGATTACAAAGTGATCGACCAATCCCGGCACTTCCGCCACTGCCTCTGGCTAGAATCGTTAAACATATCATGCAATTCAAGAACCTTGAATCGCTGCAAGGGCAGGAGACTACACCCTATCTTAGAATCAACTGTCTTGAAGCTCGACAAACGCTGGCAGCAAACCCACACACGTCCATATACCAACAATGAATGCCAATCTAATATATAAATGCTCAATCGTGTGGCCATGTACGCACCAGAGCATGCACAACTCTTGTATCTGTTAAATTTTTATATCTAATGTCCATATTCTGTTAGAATCTGTATATGTTATAATGTTGAAGAAAGGGTCCGTTTACCCTGAAAGCTCCATTTTTAGTCATTAAAATTTGTCACTGGATGTATACTGTATTGTTGTTTTCTTTTAATCATTCATTAAATTGACAAAAGTCCTGCTAGTGTGCAAATGACCAACCCACAAGCTTCAGTCAATATCTGGGAAGTTCAACTCCCCCATTATAAGACAATCCGATTTACTGGCCCACTTTATTTCTCTGTTTAGTTATTCATTGTAATCATCAGAGTCATTAGGCCTATAACACACTCCTACTCTCAATTTTTGGTCATTAATTTAAAGTTTGTTTTTATTAAACCCCACCAGCAGTTATGGTGACATGTAGAATTAAGCCTGGAAATTAACTGAAAATTATACAAGAGGCTAACAGCACCTTTGTGAAAAACAAAATTCATTCCCTTTAATTATTTATTAAATAGTTCTGTCCATATATACTTTTGGCTATTCCTCAGACCTTCCCCTTCATCTCCCCCATATTTATCACCCCCTTTCAACTTATCTATCATAGTTTTCCTCAGTCTTCCTCTGGACTACTCTTCCCTCACCTTTTCCTTCCATCCATCCTTCAGTTCGAAACGCATGTCCAATCCAATTTCTCTTCTTATTATTTCAAACAAGCTTCTCTTCTCAAAACCTCATTTCATCAATGAATCACATCCTTTTCCTCCTCCTCCATATCCACATCTCAAAACTTTCCAATCTTGTAGTATCTTCCATTTTCAATGTCCATGTCTTTGCTGTATACAGTACCAAATATCATATCTTTTCCTAAAACCAATTCCTAATCTCCCACATAATGTTCTTCTTTGCTTCTCAAAACCTGTTTTACTCTTTTGCTATTTTCATTTCTCTGCTGTTCTTTACTTCTTCCGCCATTAGGCTTCGCAAATGCCTATACTCGTTCACATACTTTATTTTTTCTCTCTCTCTCTCTCTCTTCTCCTATTTCGTTATTTAACTTGCATCTTTCTCTTTCCACTCGTAACCTTTGTCTTCTCAATATTTATTCCCATTGTGAATCTATCACTTTTCTTTAGTCTAATAGAAAAAATTTCTACAATTCTTCCTCAGAAACTGCTACCAATAGATATATATACAGGATGATTCACTACCAGTGCGACAAACTTGCAGGAGGTGTAGGGGGCACAAAGACGAATCGGAATCACATAGCATTACAGGGTCCGAAATGCCTTCATCATGCGGTAGAGGACGTTGAACGGGAGGTCGCGTGAACAGCGATCCCGCTGGAAGTCAGCATTTGCGAACCGTTTCTGTTGAAGAAACCAAGTAGCAAAAGTCCTCCGGAGTGGATAATCCACAGGCTCCAATGATTGGACGCGTTGCAGATGGTATGAACTCATTTGGTTTGTTGACAGTGTCCTCCATACAGTGGATTGGGAAATACCCAATCATAGGCTTATCGCGCGAGTACTCGTACTCGGATTGCCTTCTGCAAGACATAGGACATTCTCCTCATTGTCTGGCGTCCTCGTCGTTCGCTCTCGATTCATGGTACCTCTCGTGAAACAACCAGTCTCACGTAACCTTCTGTGCACACGTGCGAAAATCATATGATGAGGAGCACGCCTGTGCGGGAAACGTTCCTGGTACAAGCGCAGAGCGGCGCGTCCGGTACAGTCCGCAGCTCCATACGTGAGGTGCATGTTGGCCAGTTCAATGTTTGAATACTCGTCCATCCTACTGCCTCGGGAACCGGTTCGCAAATGCTGACTTCCAGCGGGATCGATGTTCACGCGACCTCCCGTTCAACATCCTCTACCGCATGACGAAAGGGGCGCCTCCGTAGCCAGGTGGGAAGGAGCAGCAGTGCGTAGCACACGCTTCTTGATTAGACCGGGGTTCGAGCCCGTCACCACCAAATACGGAGGATGCGGAAAGGTCAGGGAATGACCACCGCATATACCCGGAGCAATATGGCCTTAGTTGCTAATGCTCCTAAAAAAAAAAAAAAAAAAAAAAAAAAAAAACCAAATAGCATGACGAAAGCATTTTGGACCCTGCAATACTATGTGATTCCGATTCGTCTTTGTGCCCCCTACATCTCCTGGAAGTTTGTTGCACTGGTAGTGAATCACCCTGTATATATTAAAGTCAGGAGATTAATAACACCTATTTTACACCTTTCTGTTTACACTTTCAGTGTGACCTTGTCCTATCCTGTTATTTGTTTTATTTTCTTTTTTTTTGTCCCCAGTATAATCTACTAATAACTTTCCAGTCCATTCGTCCTTTACGCTGTATTCAATAATTTAACTAAAAAAAGTATACCTGATTTAAAGCCTTTTCCAACTCTATAAAGTTTCCAACTCTATCTTTGTTCACTTTCAGCTGTCTTTCTGTCATCATTCTCATCGCAATTATTGTGTTCCTTGTTCCTCACCCTCCTGATACCAAATTGTCCTTCTGGCACTTTTCCTCCATTCTTAGCATTATCTTTGCTACATGCAGTATCAAAACAAATTGTTCTTAGATTTTTAACTTTCACTACATGGATTTTTTTCCCTATTGATATCATTACTGTGATCTTTAAATCTTCTGGCTGTCCCGCTTGCTCATACATTAACTTACATAATTCTGTTAATTTCCTTAAGCCCACTTTTCCGTATGTGCCTCTGTAGCCAGGTGGAGCAGCAGTGCATAGCACACGCTTCTTGATTAGACCGGAGTTCGAGCCCGTCACCACCAAATACGGAGGATGCAGAAAGGTCAGGGAATGACCACCGCGTATTCCCGGAGCAATATGGCCTTAGTTGCTAATGCTCCTAAAAACCAAACAACAACAGCCCACTTTCCCCCCTAGTAAACTTATAAACTCCACTAGAATTCCATCTGTATATACTGCATTATTTCCCTTAATTAAGGGAAATAATGCAGAAATTAATGATTACCTCTTGCTTTGGCTCCAAGCTGTCCTGATATATTATGTATGTCTGTAATAGACATAATCAAAATTATGTATATTATGAGATAATAGTACATTATATGATAATATAAGATTATCAAAATAATCTGATATTACATTATCAAAATCATTCCCTTTCTGCCTCTTGTTTGACTCATAACTCCCTTATATATTCCATCCATCCATCTCCCCCTTTATCCTCTGATTTTCTTAGTACCATCTCATTTTTCCTCCCTTTATAACACCCCTAACCTCTTCCCTTTTTCCTCCATGCTTGTATTCTTTACTCTCTCTCTCTTACATTAAATGTCCCTCTAATACTTCTAATTCCCAACAAAATCCATTCCATTCTTGCTTTATATGTTACTTGTCCAAGCTGTTAGTCCCTCATACTTTTTTATAGGTTCTGCCGTCTCCATTATTGGCATTTTTCCGTTTCCTTCTTTTATCTTATCATAGCCTCTGTCACCCATGGTTTCCTGTCTTAGCCCCTGAATATATCCTATTTCCTTTTCAGTGATTATTTTTTATATTGTCTCTTAAACTTACCCATTTGTACTTTGATTTCGATTGGAGAGGGATAATCCATCTGATCATCCCTTCCAATAATAGTCTTTCCCTTAATCTTGCCTCCATAATGTTCTTCCTTATTCTTATTCTCTTCATGTTCCTTCTTCTATCTTTTTTTTGTCCCTGTAATCAACTTTTCAACTTTAATTCCATATCCGTTATCACAATATTATGATCTTGAGCATACATAAAAGTTCTTCACATTGTTTCTGTATCTGTTTCAAACCAAGATATAATCTAATTGAAACCTGTCTTTATTCTTGACAGTAGTTATTTCTTTGAATAAATCCCCCACTGATAACATGATGATCACTGCAACTTAAAGGTTCCTTATTGTGAACATTCTTAAGTAAAGAAAGAAAGAAAGAAATTATGTTGCTACCACAGTGACATCATCACCAGAAGAGCTGCTGAATACGAAGCAAAATTAAGTTTTTGTTGCTACTGTGGAAAATGAAGAATCACAAGATGTGTTCATGCATGTGTAGATATACATACACACATGCTGCCTTAAAAAAAAAAAAAAAGAGAGACCCAGATGCATTGAACATATTAGAGAACTTGTCAGCCTGCAGTAACATTAATAACAAAACAACTACAGTCAGTCCTCGTATAACACGTGTTTACACTACACGAATTCGATCATACACGATTTATAAATAGGGGAACGATATCTTATATAACACGAACCGAATTCGCTTATGCACAATTCGCCTTTGTGTTTACAAGAAATGGCAGTCGAACGCAGAATCACCCCAACTGAACGTAACACACGATAGGAATAAAGAGAAGATTCTGAAGATGTATTTATGTTTTTTATATCAGTGAAAGGGAAACACATTTCACTATAATAACGTAAAAACCAACACAATTCCAGCTATCGGTATAATCGCAAATGCAATTAGATCGAATTTACTACCAGTTTATAACAGATTCCACTAGCAGAAAGGCAACTGGAAATTGTTTTTATTGTTTTATGGTAGTAACCCCTAGAAATGTGCTTTAGTAAAATGTGAAGTGTTAATAGTGTATTAACTGAATAAACAACATTAATAATAGTGTAGTTGTTAATAATAGTTGTTAATAGTGTAGTTAATAATAGTTGCTACACGCGCACAGCTTTGTTTATGTGTATCAAACGTGCCTCCTCGTTTTGTAATTTTACTCATTTTATTCCCTAAATATGAGTAAAATACTTAAAAGGTGTGAAAAGGAAGCGTCCTGGTGAAGACACTGCAGATTCAGAGAGAAAAAGAAAAGCAATATCGATAAACAGAGGCGGACTGGGTCAAAAATTCTTATCGGGGAAAATTTAGTGGCCTCAAAGTAGCGTTTATGGCCAAAATCACACCAGCCCCCGGCCCACCGGGGTTTCCCAGGTAAGGCTTATGGCCAGTCCGCCTCTGTCGATAGAGAAAAAATATGAAATTGTGAAATGCTTTGAGCGAAATGAAAGACCATGTGATAGTGCACGTGCTACAGACCTAAATGAGGCAACGCCGAGAATTACAAAGAATACAGAGAACATAAAAACAACTTTCATAGCAGGAACAACTCAAAGTGTAATTAAAATCCATTAGATTAAGACACAAAGAATTGGAAGAGATGGAACGTCTATCATCTGTTTGGATAGAAAATCAAACAAAAAACAAGTTTGCTTACGATAGAAGCAAAAGCATTAGCAATATTTTATTACGTAATAGTCGTAATAAAATACATAAGTATTTTATTATGATTATTTATTGTGTTTGGTAATGTTTTGGTTACAAATGTGTGTTCAATCTTGGGTGGTCGGCACCTAACCCTATTTTTCCCATAGGGCCTGTTGTTTATATTGCACGAGGGTTTTTAGGAACACAACTATCGTGCTATACGAGGACTGACTGCATTGTATTTGATAATATCTGTGCTGTAGTTAAAAGAATTCATATGAGGTGTGGCAATAAAGTTCCCAGACTGATGGCGTCAAAAGAACACAAACTCAAAGAGCCCAAAAATGGTTTTACTTTTATTCAAAGTAATCACCACCTGATTGAATGCACTTACTACACTATTCTAAAAGTTTCTGAAAAGTGTTAGCGAAGGCTTCCAAAAAAGATTGGCAGTTACATTTTTCTTTATGTCCTCAACATCCTGAAATTTTCTTTCCTTTGAGAGCAGTTTTCACCTTGGGAAAGAGGAAGAAATCTGATGGCACTAGATTGGGAGAGTAAGGTGGATGGCTGATCTATATAATGCCATGGCATATCAGGGCACTGTTGTGCAACAAGAACCAGCTACCTTTCTCTCGAAATTGCAGCCTCACCCGGCAAATCCCTTTCAAAAGTCTTTGAAATACCTGCACTCAGAACATATCATTGACTCTCTTCCCTTTTCAGGTACAAGTTCCTTGTGAATCACACAGTTTGTCAAAAAAAAAAGCACATTCAGCACCATCTTCATCTTGGACTTCTGTAAATTAAACTTTTCGGGCCTTGGTAATGATTTTGAAGTCCACTGCATGCTGTGATTCTTCATCTCTGGGTCATACTGAAACACCCAACACTCATCTCCAGTGACAGTACAGTTGAGGAAATCAAAGTTATCTTGATAAGTCTAGTTGACGTCTTTGCATAATGACACTCTTCATTGCTTCTGCTCATCTGTGAGGCACAAATTTTGCACAGTCCTTTCTTTTCCCTAAATATTCATGCAGAATCTGACAAATTGTCTCCTTATTCATATTCAACTCACCAGCCATCATTCTGAGGGTCAAGCAACAATCTCTTGCCACAACTTACAGAACTTTTGCAACTCTATCTTCATTTCGAGAAGTTGACAGACGCCCACTTCTTGGATCACCACGAACATCCTCATGATGTTTGAATCACTTTTACCATTCACACTGGTATGACTTAATCACCATAAACAGTTTTTAACACTTCATATGTTTCTGTTGTAGATTTTCCAGTTTAAAGCAAAATTTGATAATCATTCGTTGCTCCATTGCCAAATCGTGACAATTCATTTGTTAATGTCTGTGCTGTATAAGGCAGAAACTAATGAAATTGAATTCTTTCTTTAAATTAGATTAATTTGTTATATTTAATGGTTTGTATGTTTCCTTTAATAAGACTACTTTTGTTTTTATAGTCTGTGATACTAATTACATATATACTGTGCAGTGTATTCCCATTTCAGTTATGTTTTTTTTCTTATGGCTTTGCTTATAAAATAAAGAAATCATCAAAGTGATCATTTCAAACAGATATTTTTATTACCGTTAGATAAAGCTACAGTTAAATTTATATGTATCAAAGAAAAATGGTCAGATTTTGACATTTTTTGCAGAGACTCATATTGAATCAAAATGTCATAATATTTTGACTGTTCATGTCTGATGAGCCTGATTTCACTTTGACTAGCCAAATTACAGGAAAAACAAATGAATCCAAATTGCATTGCCGTGCTATGCTGTGTGTGATTGCATTTATCCTCAGCAATTATATGAATTCATAACTCATTTGAGGATGTTTAGGTTTGAATATTGCTGGAGACTGGAGGAATTCTTCGGCTTCTTTATTTGTGGTTGAAGTCAGTTAATTTCAAGTGAAAAAAGTAGTAGTCCCCTCCTCCACGGGATATGGTGGGTATTTCAGCACATGCAACATGCATATCATCATGTAAGTGCATAAAGCACAGACATAAGCAGAATAAATTATACAAATGGCACACCATCACCAAGTATCCAGTGTATTGAAGAATCTTCCTCTATGAACCAGCTGCATTATTAGTCTGTGTTTATGTGAAGAAGATCCTGACATTGTAACAGTATAAGCAGAACATTACCAAAACATGTTGGACAATTCATTTCTTCACCAGTTATACAACAAAGAGCCAGTTATATTCAGTGCCAACAGCCACAAGTAAAGGAAGGAGGTTTTGGGTTCCACCATAAGCTACCACACAAAATGCATGATCAGTTGTGATCATGGCACTGAAAGTCTGACTGCCCTTAATAATTCAACTTTTCTGACCTTGGCCATCTAGAGAATAAACATATATTTATTTTTAAAGAATTCCTGTAAATGTTTTTCCAACATGATCAAGCAAATGGTCCATGTAACAAAAGATAATGGATTCATCGTAGGAAAAGACTGAAGAAAGGTAAATTTTAAGAAATGGCCCATTTCCTTTTGTGTTTAGCTATGTGATTTCCCCAGTCGTTCACCTTTATTTAACCCAGTCAGGAGTATGAACATATATTTACATTTATGTGTAGGCTTATAGTGGTATACTTGTTTTTAAAAGTTTTTCAACTATGCTTCAAGTAATATATATATGCATTTATTGAATGCAATTAGCAAAAAACAGCTACAGGGCTCAATAATTCTCTGTTATATATCAATTTATATAAGAATAAGAGAAATTTACCTCAGTATTGTTGGTAGAACACTTCTATACAACACTCTCCAAAATTTAAATGAATATAAAACTATATCAAATGAATTCTCACACCCAAAGAAACATTAATGATTTTACACACCCGGAATCGACGGCCAAGGTGCCCCAGCCCGACCCCAAAATACATCAAACCACCAATAAGCAACTATGAGTGAAAGAAGACATTATGCCCATTAATAAAATCAAACAAAAAATGATTACGGCGATGATATAAAATAATTTAAAGTTTACTTTCCTTCTTGAAGTGGACGGGGCTTTTCAACAATGAGTCTTGATCACAGGATAGAATAATGCAGAGTATATGCCAGAGTATTACTCCCTCTAGTTACCTCCCGAACATGCTGCTGTAGAAAACAATCATCCAATACATCCACAAAAGCCTTGCTAGTGTGTGACTGACCAACCCAAAAGTTATTTCCCAGATACCAACCCAGTTAGTATCTGGGAAATTAAAAATCCCCCATTATAAGACAATCTGATTTACTGGTCCACTCTACTTCTCTGTACAGTTGTTCATTATACTCATCCGAGTCATATCCCACTATCTGGGCACACCCAGAGTCCTGAGCTGGATATCGTCATTCTTCTCTTTCTGGGTGATTCCCTTCTGCTTCTGCACCTCCGTAGCCAGGTGGGAAGGAGCAGCAATGCGTAGCACACGCTTCTTGATTAGACCAGGGTTCGAGCCCATCACCACCAAATATGGAGGATGTGGAAAGGTCAGGGAGTGACCACCGCATATCCCGGAGCAATATGGCCTTAGTTGCTAATGCTCCTAAAAAAACCAAATAACAACAACAACAACTACCCTTCTGACTCTTGCTCTCTCTCTCTCTCTCTCTCAGGATAATTCAGAAATTTTTTTTGGCTGGTGCAGCATAAACCTCATGCTTCCTTCCACCATATGGCTAATAATAATTTCTATGTCACTTGTTAGGATGTTGTGATGGTTGTGTGCAGCCCCTTGGCAGGAAGTTGCAGTCAGTGGTGTCCAGAGTTGAATCTATCATTCTCTTGCTGCAATGTGCAGATTCCATTTATCAGATCACAGAGCTGGGGGCCAGGACTATTCACCAGGCCAACTTTGCTCATTCTATTATTGGTGAGCAGCATGTTAATTGGAACCAATGTTAAAATTTTGAACTATACACAATTCTCATCATTGCTCCTGTATGCAGTCATTCCATATAGCTGTGGCAGGTTCAAACATTAATTGCAATCCTGAAACCCACATGCACCCTTATTATGAATGCAGTTATTTTACAGCATAATGATGGCAAACTTATAATGTGGCAAATATATGTCATCCTACTTCCACAGAGTTTGATGGCTGATGTTTTGTCTTTCCTCTTTCTTTCTCTTTTTTTTTTTTTTTTTGTCATTGCTCATGATTTGGTCTGTGTAGCATGTGTGATATGTTCTCTGTTTCTGCAATTATAATGATAGTGTGCCATACAACTTGTCTTTAGCATTAGCACAGGCATATGATGCAAGAAAGAAGGCTTATGCAGCATCAGCCAAAAAAAAAAAAAAATCCTTCCATTTCACCCCTCCGTTTCATTCCAAATGCTTGTCCAGCTGAGTCTTAAATTTGATAGCCTAAAATTTATTTAGGCTATCAACTTCTTCAACAAAAGATGGAAGTCCGTTCCGCCAATCAACTACCCGCTGGCTAAAGGCAAATTTCCGCACATCTATTCTACAACTGTCTTTCCTCAATTTGAATCTGTGTCCCCTCAGGTTCTTAATCTGAGCAAGAGGAAGAATCCCATCAGTATTCAGCTTGCTTAAGCCATTCAAGGCCTTATAAACCTCAATCAGATCACCTCACAGGTGCCTAATCTCCAGGCGCTGCAATTTGCAGACTGAAGCCTTTTTTGGTAAGAGAACACCTTTTTTCCCCTCACCAATCTTGTTGCCCTTCTTTGTACTTGTTCTAGCAACTCTACATCCTTCCTAAAATGAGGCCTCCAAATCTATACACACTACTCTAGGTGTGGCCTGACTATTTACTTGTATTACAGGATAATCACCTCCCTGTCCCTGCTAGCAGAATTCCTATATATCATAGACAAGACTCCATGACCTGCCCTGGCAGCCCATCTGCACTGCTCAGCAAACTTCATATTCGACTGCACAATTACCTCCAGGTCTTTTTCACTTTCCAGAGTGTAGTACCACACAGTTGGTACTTTTCTCTTCGGTTATTGCTACCCACATGCAGTACTTTGCATTTGTCAATGTTAAACTTCAGTTGCCACTTCTCAGTCCATTTTCCCAACTTATATAGATCCAGTTGGAGTAGCATACTGTCTTTACTGTCATTAACAACCCTGCCAACCTTTGTATCATCTGCAAACTTCTACATTAAACCTGATATACCTTCATCAATATCATTGATAAATATACAAAACAACAATGGGCCCAACACCGAAACCTGGGGAACTTCACTAATAACATTTGTCCATTGATTACCACTCTCTGTCTTCTCCCACTCAACCATCCCTTTATCCATTGTAACAACTTACCATTAATGCCATATCTCTTCAATTTGTATAGCAATCTTCCATGTGCAACAGTATCAAAAGCTTCCCTGAAATCCAAGTATATATCAAAATTATTTTTGGCATTCAGTTCTTTTGTTCTTTGGCATTCAGTTCTTTCATAGTATCCAATCAAATTGGTCAGCTAAGACCTCCCTTTAACAAACCCATGCTGGATCTTAACGATTACTACACTCTCATATAGATGATCCTGCAATGCTTCTTTAACCAGTGATTCCATTATTTTCCATAGAACAAAAGTTAAACTAACAGGTCTATAGTTACTTGTGTCACTGTTTGAACCCCCTTTGTGAATTGGTGATACATTTGCACACCTTCAGTCCAAGGAAGCTTTCATAATTATGGCTAAGCATTTGCTTACTTCCTTTGCTGCCTCCTTTAATATAACTGAATAGATCCTATCCACCCCAGGTGCCTTTTTTTATGTTTAACTTCAACAATTTCTCCTCCAATTTGATCTCAGTTATAGCAAAATCACTTAGCTTCCTGTTAGAGTGTGATAAACGTCTGGCACTGCCCTCATTGAATAACTCCTCGTGTGAATGTAGATGCAAAATAATCATTCAGTTTATCAGCTACCTGAGCATGATCATCAATAGTCAACCCATCTATGTTAAGTGGTCCAATCTGATTCATTTCTTTCCTTCTAGAGTTTACACAAGTAAAGAACTCTTTGCATCCTTTGCCAAGGATTTCTCGTAATCTGCCTTCACCTGCCTAACCTCCTTTGTGACTTGATTACAGACTAGTTTATATCTGTCATAGGCTTCTGTGTCACCCGATATTTTATATGCATCCCATACATTTTTCTTCTCTTCCACGAGCCTCAGTTCATCTGACATCCATTTAGGCCTAAACTTTGAACAGTATTTCTTAGTTGGAATGAAAAGCCTAGTAGCCTCCAAAATTAAGTCCCTGAAGGCTTCCATTTAGAATTCAACGTTGGTTACATCATCAGTTGATCCCACTGTACAGAATTTAAAAGCTGTCTGAGACCCCTGTAGTCACCTTTATGAAAGAAATAGCCCTTCCCTTTAGCCTTGATGGTAGTTACATCTTTAAGTAATTCCCACATCAGTACATTGTAATCACTGTCACCCAGTGGTTCTTTTATATGAAAATTCTTAATGCATGAATAATCACTGCTGATAATCAGATCAAGAGCATTACTCCCTCTGTTTGCCTCTCGAACATGTTGCTGTAGAAAACAGTCATCCAATAAATCCACAAAAGTCTTGCTAGCGTGCGAGTGATCAATCCACAAATTCCAGTCAATATCTGCAAAATTAAAATTCCCCATTATAAAACACTCTGATTTACTGGCCCACTCCATTTCTCTGTACAGTTATTTATTATGCTGATCAGGGTCATTAGGCCTATAACACTCCTACTCTCAATTTTGCTTTCCCAGTGCTTATGTCACACCAAACTGACACAACATTGCACTGTCCAACCATGTCGACTTGCTGTACTTCCTTGGATTTTGTGTTTCTTAACTAATAGCATAACCCCTCCTCCCTTTCTGTACACATTGTACTCCCCAAATTCCAATTCTGCACTGCTTTTGTCTGTGTGACACCCCGTCTCTGATATCCCAACAATATCTAGCTTTGATGTCTTGACTAGCAGCACTTCACGCTCATAAAATTTATTAACTATACTTACCTGTGTGGCTAAGGTAAAGAAAGCCTTCACGAGAAGCATGCAAATGTTTGATGAAATTTACCAGTAAAAGTACTTTGGGAGCTTGAAACCCTCCTGAAGTGGAGGGGGGGTAACCTGACCTTTTTTCTTTAGAATCACGAACAGAGTAATATTGGAAGTTCTGGCATCGTAAAAAATGTTCGTAACATAGTTTCACTGGTAAACTTTTTCGACGTTTGCCGTACTTTTCCTGTGGGCTTCCTTTGCCTTTTTTTTTTTTTTTTTTTTCTTAATAAACAATTTATCCACTAGTCCACCAGTGATTCTAAAGAAAAAAGGTCAGGTTACCCCCTCCACTTCGGGAGGGTTTCAATTTCTACTCCTCACAGATAACACCCACTGTATGTTTACTGAGCAAGCAACAATACAAATGCCGTTACGGCAAAGTACTTTTACTGGTAAATTTCATTGAACTTTTGCGTGCTTCTCGTGCAGGCTTTCTTTACCTTCGCCACACCTGTTTCTACTCTTAGTTACCCTAATGCAGCCCATGTATTTATTTGTTCCACTATGACTCCCAGCAGTCCTGGAAATCCCAATTGCCTTGATTTCCAGACTGCTGCTCAATTTCATTTCGATAGAAGCAGTGCAAGAATCACTTTCACCTCTGCCAGCAGCTACTGTTAATCTATTAGTCCGTGTAGCCCCCCTCAAGCTAGCAGTTTTCCGACTCGCCTAACTCTGCCTCGATAGCATCAGCAAATATTCTTGCCCCCTTTAAAGTTGATAAAGTCTTTAATCAACTTGTCTTTAAAGTTGATAAAGGAGTACATTGCTCTGAAAGCTTCTTGTATTATATTTTGTTTTTATCATTTATAGTATTAATTTCTATGTTTTAGCTTCTATTCATAAAATTCCATTATGTGATACTTTATTTTTTCACTATATTTGAATATAGTTTTAATTCTTATATTTCGTCAGTAGTTGCAAGGTTTATTTATTTCTGACACAAGGCCATTTTGCTTAAAAAAAAAAGAAAAAGAAAAGTTTCCAGTATTTCTTAGTATCATTAAAAATAAAGAAATAGGTATTTTTCAGTATCAGTTCTGTCAGTGTTTCCTTCATAATAAGAAAAGAAGAAAGAATTGATGCACAGCAATCTTGTTGTAGAGACAACAAGGAAACCTGAAATAAATTATTCCAAGTTTAGCACGGCAATGCTGAGCGTGAAAGAATTTTCAGCCAGGTGACACAAAACTGAATTCAGATCTTCTGAATCCAATTTTTTTTTTTTTTTTTTTATCTGGCTGAAGAAAACTGCAATCATCCCCCCCACCAAATTCATTTTGAATTCAACTCAAACTGGGTTCGGTGCTATTGTTATAAACAAAACTGACTACCTTTCTAAAAGGGTAAAGTCTTTTTTTTAAAGTAGTCATGATCATTTTTGTACTACCAAAAATCCACAGACAAAAAAAGAAAAGAAAAAAGTAAGGTAATGTTTGAAAGCATACTGTATTGATAAAAAATCTTATGGCTGTATTTTAATATAAAAGTGTGCAATATGATCTCCTTCATATGCCATCTCCATTTTGGATGCCATCAGACACCAGTAGTCTCTTTTTCTACTGCTATGTAATAGCTTTCTCTGCAGTATGATTGCCAGTGAAATTTAATTTCTAGTGCAGTGTGAATATTAAAAACCTGCTTTTTCTGAAAAGTCTTCTGTTTTCCTCCTGTTTTATTACAAAGTTGTGCTTAGCATCTTAACATAGCAATGCTGAGTGTGAGAGAATATTCAGCCAGGTGAAAAAAAAAAAAGTCCAGATTTTTTGAATGGCCAAGTCTAAACATCGGTGCTATTGTTATAAACAAACTTTGACTCAACATTTTAAAAAGGGTAAACTCTGCACTAGTATTTTTCTTAAAGCAATTGTGATCATTGGTCCAATGGACAATCCAAAAAAAAATAAAGGTAAGCTAATGTTTGAAAGTATACTGTACTGTACTGTACTGTACTGTACTGGTAAACAATTCTGTGGCAGCATTCTAACATAAAATATGTATGTTGCCAGCGAGATTTAATTTATAGTACAGTGTAAATACTAAAACCTGCTTTTTCTGAAAAATCTGTTTTCTACCTGTTTTTCTGTGAAGAACTCTCAATCCTGATACAGTACAGTCCCAATTATCTGAGGTAATGTGGACCAAGGGAACATTGGATAATCAAAATCTCTGATAGCACGGAAGGTTTGATAAATTATTATTAAATAAACTGGATTTGAATACATTAATGTGATGATGTACATTCTATTTTCAGGTTAGACCTACTTATTAAACATAATGATTTTTAAATTATACAATTTAAATTAAAACACTTAATTTTATTTATAACTATTTTAATACAAAAATAAAAAAAGTACATGTATAAAAATAATTTATTTATTATTTTTTTTATTTATTATTAGCCATATGATGCAAGGAAGCCTGAGGCTTATCCTGCACCAGCCAAAAAAATTTCCCAAGTTACCCTGAGAGAGAGAGAGAGAGAGAGAGAGAGAGAGAGAGAGAGAGAGAGAGAGAGAAATCACCAAAAAAGAGAAGGATGATGATATCCAGCTCAGGACCCTGGGTTTACCAAGCCCATACTCACCAGATGTGAGCCCCTGGGGTTGATTTTTATATCATAGACAAAAAAAATGCACACTACACCTTAATATCATATAAAAAATTCCTTAATAGGTTTCTGTTTCACAGAAGCTCCTTGCTTTTTAGCTGCTATATTTTGTAAGTGCCTAAGTAACAAAATATTGGTGGGCATGATATCCTGCTGTACAATATAACATAAAGCTGACTCAACAACATTTAGATCTTCCATGCATGTCATTTTTTTTGTAGTTTCTTTGCACTATTCTTTATGATCATGTTGGCAGTCATTTCCAACTGTTTATCAGAATTCATTCACTCTTTAATATTCTCTGTGATAAGAGTGTCCGAAACAGAAAGGTTATTGGCTGGTTCTAAAAGGGTTTCCTCATCTCTTTCATCTTCATTTTTCATCTCCTTGTTGGCTTCATTTTGGAAGCATAAAATATTTTTCCAGGATTTAATAAGAGATGTATGTTTTAACATCATTCCATGCTTCTGCCAACCAGTAAATAACGTCCTTGATATTTATTTTTTTTTTAAGATTCTCAACAACACTGGTCCCTGTTTCAAGATTTTGAAGCAGATGTTTTAAGAGACTGAAATGCCTATAGTTGCATTTCAGTCTCCAAACACCTTGATCTAAAAGTTGAAGAAGGGATGTCACATTAGGTGGCAAAAACAGAGCTCTGATGTCACCAAAAACTAGTTTACTTTTGTCTGGATGGGATTGCATTGTCTAAAATTAAAAGTGCTTTACGGGAAAGTTTCTTTTCGCTCAAATATTTTTTTGTGCTAAGGACAAATTCTTCACAAAACCATGTTTTAAACAAACTTTAATCCATCCATGCATTTTTTTCATTTGCATATTTAACAGGCAAACATTTTAAATTTTTTTAAACCTTGGGCTTTCCCAATGAGTTAGTTTAAGCTTATGCTCCCTGATGAATTTGAACATGCCAGTACCACATTCTCTCCTTGCTTCGTTTATAACCAGGAGCTGATTTTTTCTTTTCTAGCTGCAAGTGTTTTGGATGAGAACATTTTATAATTCAGGCCCGTTTTGTCACAATTGTAAATTTTATTCATGAATATTTTTTGCTAATTTAGCAGTAAATGGCTATTTCTTCTATACTAGCTGATAATTTTTCCCCAGTGATGTTCAGATTTCTAACTCCAAAATTTTTTCCGGTCCAATCAAACCAATACTTGCAGTAAATTGTTAGCATTAGCATTAGTAGAGGCATTTGATGCAAGAAAGCAAGCTTATGCAGCATCAGCCAAAAAAAAAAAAACAAAAAAAAAAAAAAAATAAATAAATAAAAAATAACCACTTCCACTTCACCCCTCTGTTCGTTAGAAATACCTGTGCAGCTGAGCCCTAATCTTATTTAGGCTATCAACTTCCACGACAAGGGATGGAAGTCTATTCCACCAACCAACCACCTGCTGGCTAAAGGCAAATTTCCTCACATCTATCCTACATCTGTCTTTTCTCAATTTGAATTTATGCCCTCTCAGGTGATTATTCTGAGCAAGAGGAAGAATCCCATCAGCATTGAGCATGCTCAAACCATTCAAGGCTTTTATACACCTCTATCAGATCACCTCGCTGGTGCCTAGTCTCCAGACACTGTAATTTGCAAAACTTAAGCCTTTCTTCGTAAGAGCACCCCTTTGTTCCATTCACTAATCTTGTTGCCCTTCTCTGTACTCGTTCCAGCATCTCTACATCCTTCTTGAAATGAGGCCTCCAGACCTGTATACAGTACTCTAGGTGTGGTCTGACCATTGCCTTATACAAGGGAATAATCACCTCCTTATCCCTACTAGAAAAATAGTAGTAGTAGTAGTAGTGGCATGTGATGCAAGAAAGCAAATGTATGAGCTTATGCAGCATCAGCCAAAAAAAAAAATCACACCATTCCCTCCAAATGCCTGTCCAGTTCCTCCTTAAATTTATTCAACCTATCAACTTCCACAACGACAGATGGAAGTGTGTTCCAGCAATTAACCACCCGCTGGCTAAAGGCAAATTTCCGCACATCTATTCTACATCTGTCCTTTCTTAATTTGAATTTATGCCCCCTTAGGTTCGTAATCTGAACAAGTGGAAGGATCCCATCAGAATTCAGCGTGCTCAACCCATTCAAGGCCTTATACACCTCAATCAGATCACCGCGCAGGTGCCTAGTCTCCAGCCACTGCAATTTGCAGAACTTAAACCTCTCTTGATAAGAGGATCCCTTCATTCCCCTCACCAATCTTGTTGCCCTTCTCTGTACACGCTCAAGTAAATCTACATCCTTCCTAAAATGAGGCCTCCAGACCTGTATGCAGTACTCAAGGCGTTGCCTTATACAGAGGGATAATCACCTCCTTTTCCCTGCTAGCAAAATTCCTATATATCATTGACAAAACCCCATGACCTGCCCTGGCAGCCTGTCTGTATTGCTCAGAAAACTTCATATCTGCCTGCACAATTACTCCCAGGTCTTTTTCATTTTCTACCACCTTAAGTGTAGTACCACACAGTTGGTACGTTTCTCTGGGGTTACTTCTACCCATATGCAGTACTTTGCATTTGTCGAGGTTAAACTCCAGTTGCCACTTCTTAGCCCATCTGCCCAAATTATCTAGATCCTGTTGCAGTAGCACACTGCCATTACTGTCATTAACAACCCTGCCAACCTTTGTATCATCTGCAAACTTCGACACTAAGCCTGATATACCTTCATCAATATCATTGATAAATATACAAAACAACAGTGGAGCCAACACCGAACCCTGTGGGACTCCACTAATAACATTAGTCCAAGAAGAGCAGCACCCATTGATTACCACCCTCTGTCTTCTCCCACTCAACTATCCTTTTATCCATTGTAGCAACTTACCCTTAATACCATTCTGCTCCAGTTTGTACAATAGTCTTCCATGCGCAACAGTGTCAAAAGCTTTCCTGAAATCCAAATATATGATATCAAAATTCCTATATATCATCGACAATACACCATGAGCTACTCTTGCAGCCCGTCTGCACTGCTCAGAAAACTTCATATCTGCCTGCACAACCACCCCCAGGTCCCTTTCATTCTCTACCACTGTCAGTGTAGTACCACAGAGTTGATACGTTGCTCTGGGGTTGCTGTTTCCCATATGTAGTACTTTACTTTGTCAATGTTAAACTTCATTTGCCACCTCTCAGCCCATCTGCTCAACCTTTCCAGATCCTGTTGCAGTAGCATAGTGTCCTTGTCAGTAGTGTCCTTAACAACCCTGCCAACCTTCGTATCGTCTGCAAACTTGGACAATAAGCTTGATATACCATCATCAATATCATTTATAAATACAGAAAACAATAATGGACCCAATACTGAACCCTGAAGGACTCCACTAATAACATTAGTCCACGATGAGCAGTGTCCATTGATTACCACTCTCTGTCTTCTCCCCCCCCAACCACCCCTTTATCCATAGCAGCAATTTGCCTCCAATGCCACACTGCTCCAATTTGTGCAGCAGTCTTCCATGTGCAACAGTATCAAAAACCTTTCTAAGATCCAAGTATATAATATCAAAGTTATTCCCTGCATCCAGTTCTTTTGTGACTGCATCATAGTATCCAATCAAATTGGTCAGGCAAGACTTCCCCTTAACAAAACCATGCTGTGTCTGAGCTATAACTGAAGTCTTGTCTAGATGATCCTGCAGTGCTTCTTTAACCAGTGCCTCCATTAATTTTCCAGGAACAGAAGTTAAACTAACAGGTCTATAATTACTTGTGTTGCCCTTTGATCCTCCTTTGTGAATTGGGGTCACATTTGCACATCTCCTGTCCATGGGTACTTCCCCTGAGTCCAAGGAAGCTCTCATAATTATGGCTAAGGGTTTGCTTACTTCCTTTGCTGCCTCCTTTAATATAACTGGATAGATCCCATCCACCCCAGGTGCCTTTCTTGTATTTATCTTCAACAATTTCTCCTCCACTTTACTCTCAGTTATTACAATATTCTCTAGCTTACTGCCAGAGTTGAATACACCTCTGGCATTCCCCTCACTGAATAACTCCTCATGTGTAAATGTTGATGCAAAATATTCATTCAGTTTGTTAGTTACCTGAGCAGGATCATCAACAGTTGACCCATCGAAATCAAGTGGACCAATCTGATTCATCACCTTCCTTCTAGAGTTTACATAAGTAAAGAACTCTTTGCTGTTTTTCTTTGCATCCCTTGCCAAAGATTTCTCGTAATCTGCCTTCGCCTGCCTAACCTCCTTTGTAACTTGGTTACAGATCGACTTGTATCTATCATAGGCTTCTGTGTCACGTGTTAATTTGTATGTATCCCATGCATTTTTCTTCTCTGCCATATGTCTCATTAGTTCATCTGACATCCACTTAGGCCTAAACCTTGAACAATATTTCTTAGTTGGTATGTAAAGCCTAGTAGCTTCCAAGATAAGTTCTTTGAATGCTTCCCATTTTGAATTTGCTGTTGGTAACATCATCAGTTGGTCCCACTGTATAGAATTTAAATACTGTCTCAGTCCATCGTAGTCGCCTTTACGAAAGCAATAACCCTTCCCTTTACCCCAATGGTAGTTACCTCTTTGAGTAAATCCCACTTCAGCACACTGTGATCACTGCCACCTAGTGGTTCATTTACCTGCAGATTCTTAATGCATGAAGAATCACTACTGATAATCAAATCAAGAGTATTACTCCCTCTAGTTGCCTCCCGAACATGCTGATGTAGAAAACAATCATCCAATAAATCCACGAAAGCCTTGCTAGTGTGTGAGTGACCAGCCCCCAAATTCCAGTCAATATCTGGGAAATTAAAATCCCCCATTATAAGACTCTCTGATTTACTGGCCCACTCTATTTCCCCGTACAGTTTCTTATTATACTCATCAGAGTCATTAGGCCTATAGCACACTCCTACTCTCAATTTCGATCTCCCAATGCTTATGTCACACCAAACTGACTCGACACTGCACTGTCCGGCAATGTTGACTGGCTTCACTTCCTTGGATTTTATGTATTTCTTAACTAATAGCATAACCCCTCCTCCCTGTCTATCCTTTCTGTAGACATTGTACTCCCCAAATTCCAGTTCTGCATTCCTTATATCTGTGTGACACCACGTCTCTGAAATCCCCACAATATCTGCCTTTGATGTTTTGAGCAATACCTCAAATTCATCAAATTTATTTACTAAACTCCTAGCATTGGTATACACGCAAGTATACAAGCACCTGTTCTTTTTCTTAGCTACCCTAACACAACCTATGTGTTTATTTGTACCCCAATGATTCCCATCAGTCTCTGAAATATCCTGCATCTTATTTCCCAGGCTGCAGCTCATTTCCCTTCATTAAAATGAAGGGAATTTGTTATTTCCCTTCATTAAAATGCTTATGAAATTCTAAAGCCTTAGCCTGTAAAATCAGTCCAAAAATCATGCTTCCTTTATCTCTCATCTGTATGAATCACAAAAAAAAAAAAGCTTCAGAATTTTGTTCAAATTCTCCATTGTTTTTCTATTCAACTTTTCATTAACACATACAGATGCTCTTTGTGAACACCATTTTTAAATTTCCGCTCTGTTTCTCCTCCAGTCACTTCACCAACACCTCAGTCACTAGCCACTTTTTTATTGATCCCAACATTTGATTGCATTCAACTTCATATCACAACAAAGACACAACAGCATGCTTCCATTTTCCACTATGATTGGAAAACGGAAGTATCACCTACACTAATCCTAATAACATAGATGAAAAATAAAAAATTAGAGAATAAAATTTTTAATTTTTTTTATTAAATCTTTAAAATTATAGAGCAAAAAGTCATGAAACCAACAAAAGTAAAAGATCAGCACAACCCAGCAGTCAATTGGTGTGAGCTCCGTGCTGAACTATGTCTTTGATGACAAAATATATACAACTTTTCGACAATTCACCTTGGATAATGTGGAACCTTGGTTAAACGAGTCTCATTTAATTGGGACTCTATTGTAGTTGCTCAATCTCCAGCTTTTCCACAGTTTGTTTGTTTGTTATTTGATTTTTAGGAGCATTAGCAACTAAGGCCATATTGCTCCGGGATATGCGGTGGTCATTCCCTGACCTTTCCGCATCCTCCGTATTTGGTGGTGACGGGCTCGAACCCCGGTCTAATCAAGAAGCGTGTGCTACGCACTGCTGCTCCTTCCAACCTGGCTACGGAGGCGCCCCTTTTCCACAGTCAGCAGCTATGAAATTGTTATCTGCATTGTGAATTTTTCTATATTTTCTTTTGATTAGCCTGATTTTGTAAATTACTATAAATTTGATAATGTTAGGAGGGGGGATACATTTCTTGGTGAAATTCTTGTTGATATTTCTTGGCAATAAAGAAAAATTTAATGTAAAAATAAAATAACTGATCTACAGAGCTTACATTTAATTATATGAAAACCATTTTGATGCACTATAGACACTGCTTTTGGGTTAACAGTGAAAATCTGAAGTTGGCCATTTCTCATAATAGTTCAGTTTAACCAAGCAGTTGATAGTGAATAAATTTTTAAATTGTATTTTACTTTTATATACAATTTTAGTCTTACATTCATGACATATTTAATTTTATTATAAAATTAAAGCACAATTAGTATCTTAGTCCGTGCACTTTATTATCCAATATTTCATTCTTTCTTTCATTGTTTATGCATTAGAGATCTGAGCATTAAAATTCACATTTAATGTAAAGTTCCTCTCTACAGTTGAGCTCTGACTCCTGTTGGACCACATATGAACAACTTTCCACCAAAGTAATTTTTCTGTGGCCTGCAATGCAAACAGAAAAATTGCTTTGGCCACTAATCAATGAAGTGGGTAGGCAAGTTAAGCTGTAGCCTGTGTGGCACCTACCTTTGTGCCATTAAGTTGCAGCTTAATTTACCTTCCAACTTTATTGATTAGTGGCACCTTTGTGCCATTAAGTTGCAGCTTAATTTACCTTCCAACTTTATTGATTAGTGGCACCTTTGTGCCATTAAGTTGTTTGCTGCCAATATTTAAAACACTGGACTGACATTTCTTTTTCATTTATTTCCTTGTCCTCTCTTCTCTGGAACAATTTTTTTCCATATAAATTTCTTGGAAATATACCCACAAAAATTTAAGTCCATGGGACAAAAAGATTCTCTTATCTTATCAAGCCTAAACTCATCCACAATACCTAAAGTAATATTAATTTAATAAGCCTTTTGTGTTTGGAATTGCCACTGAAGGTGAAGAAAAAAGGGTAGGGGGGAGGATCTTGATTCAATATAGCCTTTTCTGACAAAACTTCTGAGAGTAAACTGTATAATTTTTTATTATTTTTTTAAAAAATAAAATTCATGTTGAATATTTTCATGACTATTTCCCACTAAACAAATAAGCACCCAAGACAAAATTAGTCACTTGTGTGATTTTTCCATTAATAATGTGTAATCCCCTCCTTCAGCATGAATCATTCCATTCGTAGGGATTCAACTAGCCCCGTTAAATAGTGTATGTCAATAGGCCATAAAAACAAATGAGTCCAAAATTCATTTGGGTTTCACGGATGCTGTTATTATGTTTTCACTTTTTGTTCAAGAGAGTCGTGTTTTGCGATTTAAATCTGGTACTTGCTGGCATAAAAAGTGGCTGGCCAATTTAAATGCCCTAACATTCCCTTATGTACTTTGAGCCAGTTTAAAACAGTAGAGGCCCTCTGAACTGGACAGTTGGTTGTCATCATAAAATATAAAAGCATTGAAATGCTGAGTGTTCTAGAAAAAGGCACAACCTGATCATCCAGAATTTTGTATAGCCAGCTGATTCATCATGTATTTCCAATAGGGGATCTAGTTCATAATAATTAAAACATCCCCAAAGAAACACTGACCCACCACCACCAGCTTATATGATGCCTTGCACACAGTCTGGATGTCTCACTGCTTGCTTCTCCTGTGAACTTGGTGGCCGGAATCATTAGAGTATAAGCAAATTTTGGTTTCTTTCCAACCATCCATAGTCTTGTTTTTATGCCTCTTAGTCCATATCAGCCAGTTATTTTTATGCATAGCTGTTAACATTGTTCTTTTTCAGTAGATTCCACTCTAGATATCCAATTATGTTATGTTATTCATAAGACATTCATTAAAAACTCTTGTTGCTGTTCTATCTGAACTACCAGCAAATTTAGCTAATTCTTTAACAGAATGTTCTTTAGACATGCTTTTCTGCCACTTACTAATGTCTTTTCTGTGGCCTCATTTTTCAGGCAAAAAATCTCTTGCTTCTTCAGTAACAGTTGATATACCTGTAAAAGAGAAAACAGGCTAACCTCATACTCTAATTTCAGTGCTGCAAGCATTGAAGATACATGTCAATCTGTTATATGCTTGAAATACTACAAGTGACTAATTTTTGTCCAGTTTCCTTTTAAGAATAATTGCTAACTGATAACTAATTGTATGGTGTATTTATGATTTTTGAAATTACTTTTTTATATAAGAACAAAATTTGGACATTATTATTTTACTTCATTTTAGGTGTCAGGAAATTCAGTTGTTACAAGAACAGATTGAAGTATTAGAAAGAGACACTACACAACATGAGGAAAAAACAAGAAACATAAAAGAAATGATAAAGTATTTATTTTTCTTTTTTTAAAAAAGTTTTGATATAGTTTTAAATATCATATATACAAATATATATGAGAATTATCCCAGAATAACCGAGTGAGAGAGAGAGAGAGATTATATTTTTGTTTCTTATGGAGTGTCTGTAATTTGAAGTGATACTGGAGAAGTTTTAAACAAAGCCTTATAATAATTATATAACAACAATAATTACTCTTTGTCAAAAACCATAATATGTAGTTGATGTAAGTTCAAGTGAACAAGAGATGAAATCTTGATGAAGAGAGTAATTGCAGGTGATGAGAAATGGACTTGCATTATGATCAAGGTGGGGGGGGGGGGTTATCTGGAAGCAAATAATAAATCCACTGCCAAAAAAAAAAAAAAAAAAAGAGTCAGACATCTGCTGAGATTATGCTGATCATTTCTTTTGATACTAGGGGAATTCTTTTCTAGTGTGCATATTGTCATGGATTATGGTTTACACTGCACGGAAACTCTGGAAAAGCTTTAATAACATATCATTAAAACAAGATATGCAGGATTACATTACAACAAATACTTCAGGTGGTAGATGACTTTCATCAACCGGTGAAATACCACCACTTTGCTTATTGGAGGCTTGAAGTGGTGAAACCGATGTTTAGTCTCTAGAGCAAAGTTTCCGGCATCCCCCTCCCCCATACTTCTCCTTCAACCCATGCACGGTACTAAGTACTATAGGTTTTGATACCTTTCCTGTTTGGGGTTTTCATAAAAAAAAAAAAAAAAAAAAAAGAATGTGGGTTTTACATTATGGAAGTCCCTGTGATTTCTGGCTCTTTCCCATCAGAAAGTGAAATTGTAAGTTAGAAAATGTGAACAAGATCATGAAATTATTGGAACATCAAAAATGGTACTGAAATTACTTACCATTACAAAAAATGGGACTACAGTAAGTCTGACTTACGTAAATTTTTTTCGTTCAATTGTTTTTTTTTTTTTTTTTTTGAGATTTTACTGTTTTGAGAACAGTAAAAAAAAAAACAAGAAAATAAGCAATCAATAACAACAAACATGGCACGCACAAATTGCACAAGTGAGAGAAGTAACAAGCTTACAAAGCTTAAAAAATAGGAACAATGAGAAGATTCAAAATTTATTTGTTTTTTTATATGACTGAAGATTTCAGTGAAGGGGGGGACACATTTCATTGTAATAAAGTAAAAACGCACAGAATTCCAGCTATCGGTATTATTATTATTATTATTAATGGCCATATGGTACAAGGAAGCCTGAGGCTTATGCTGCACCAGCCAAAAAAAAAAAAAAAAAAAATCCCAAGTTACCCCCTGAGAGAGAGAGAGAGAGAGAGAGAGAGAGAGAGAGAGAGAGAGAGAGAGAGAAGTAGAAAGGAATCACCAAGAAAGAGAAGAATGATGATATCCAGCTCAGGACCCTGGGTTTGCCAAGCCCATACTCACTAGATGTGAGCCCCCGGGGGTAAATTTTTTTATCGCAAATGCAGTAAGATCGAGTTTTCTACGTTTATAATAGATTGCACTAACAGTAAAGCCCAATAAACTGGAAACTGCAAATTATTTTATGGTAGTGACTTCCAGAAATGTGCTTTAGTAAAATGTGAGCTCACATGAAGTGATAATAGTGTGTTTCCACCTTAACCCTTTGAAGTTCTTTACAGAAAATTTGATTTTGACTGTTATTGTGGTGCAGACTAAGAGAATAAGTGACGGCAGCACTAGTAAATCTACCAAGAAAAGGAAAGCGATTGATTTGGATCAGAAAATTAAAATAATAAGAATACATGAAACTGATCAAACATTAACAAGTATCGCACAGAATTTAGATTTATCAGTGTCAACAATGAACACAATAATAAAGGACAAAGCCAGAAGAATACAAGAAGTGGTGAAGGGATCAGCACCAACAAAATCAACTACATAACCAAGGCTACAAAATACATATCAGTTTTTACAGTACAGTAACATGCTTTTTTTTTTTTTTTTTTTTTTTGCTTCCTTTTATGTTTTCTTTTCTTATGTGCGACTCCGGCTACTTCATCGCTGTCCCCAGATAAAGTTTTTAATTGAAGTAATTAAAAATATATAACTATTTTTCTATATATATATATAACTAATATATAAAAATATATATAACTAATTAATTGAAAAATATAACTATTTTTCTTCATTCTTCTGAGGATATGTGGTTTTTGTTATTTTGGCATATAAGAGATATATTTAGCAATATTTTATTAGTCATTCCCGAGTTACGTAAAACTTTACTTACGTAAGAAGTCCTGGACGGTATCTCTTACGTATGTCGGGTACTTACTGTAGAAAGTATCTATGAAATTGAATATACTGACAAAATAGATGGATCTGGCAAGTAGAAAAACACTTGGACTGCAACAAGAATGACTCAACAATTTCAGGTTTCCTCATAAATGTATTATCTTCATCACTGTCCAAATCTGTTATATTCAGTGGATATATGATAGTACAAATCAGTCTTTTTTGGGTTATGTTTTCCATTCATTCATTTACTCCATGCTATCTGATTTCCTATTAGACCTGTAGCCCCAACTCTATTTTGTAATGTCTTCTTGATGCCACTGATCTGCCTTCCTCTTAGTCTACCTCTAGACTTACTACCATTCATTTTTGCTTTAAATTTCTATTTTTGATCAATCCATTTATTCATTACCCTGTGGTCTCAGCTTTGTGAGTTAAAATAGTCTTAAGAACTGTGTAATAAGTAGGTAAATTGTTATTTGACTAATTTCTCTTTTGCTCCAAAGGAATTTGGTTTAACTACTTTCCTCCACTCTTATTTAACTATTCTGTTCTTTACTTCCATGTCTGATCTTCCATAATTCATTAAAGACTTCTTAGATACACAAAAATTACTCTACATTGCAATTTTTTGTTTAGTCTACAGTCTAATTTTTTTCTCTCCCAACTTTCATAACTTTTCTTTGTGTAACTAGTTTTCATCCCAAATTCTCACAACCTTTATCTGATATGGAGAGATTCTTAAAGATCTTGCAAGCTACTAACTTAATAGCATAATATCATCCAAATAATAAGATCCAATTTTGATATCTGCTACAGTAAACTTTGTCATTAACTTAGGGTTGCCAGGCATCTTGTATTGACTTTGTCAGAATGTCCTAAATGTCCAGCTTTTTTCAATAAATTACAAAAATTCAGCAGTTAGAGCTATTTTTCTGCCACAGTAATTGGCGCTTAAATCACCTAAATGGCAACACTAAGTTTATGGTTAGTTATGAGTTCGGACTTGTGAGTGACAGATGCACTGACGTGGCCATGAGATTATCAAATTCAATCCTTACAGTGGTTGCTATTATCTATTTTTTATTTGTGTATATTTGAACCCCAAAATGCCAAACCACAAGTGTAAATTTCATGATGAATTTTCTGAACATGGACATTTATTAAACGAAGAAAAAGTCCTTTTGAAGCTCTTTGTGCAGTATGCAATTGTTCATTCAATATCAAAAATGGAAAGTCAGATATAAACCAGCATATACTAACAGCTAAGCATAAGAGATGTATGATTTCCTCAACTAGTACCAAAGAAAGTGATAAAATAAATTTTTTGATCAAGAGAAATTCAGATTAAGATAAAATAATTGCTGCAGAAGTTGTAATGCCCTTCCGCACTGTATATCATCATCAGTCTTTCAGCTCAAATCACTGTTTGAATGTACTGCTACCAGAAGTATTTTCTGATTCCAAAATTGCAAGCAAATTTTCAAGTGCCAGGACAAAATATATTGCAATAATAAAAAATGTAATAGTTCCATTTACTGTTACAGAGATTAACAAAGATCTAAATGCCTCATTTTTTACAGCATAGCCAGAGATGCAAGTAATCACAAAGCAGAAAAAAATTTTCCCTTTGCTTGTGCAATATTTTTCTTGTAAAAAAGGCTTGCTTACAAGGCTATTGCGAGTAAAATCCCTTCCAGATGAGACTTCAGAAACAATAGCAAAATTTTGCAGACTCTCTTATTGAGTTAGGAGTTAATGCGAAAAATTGTACTGCTTTTGGTGGAGATAATACAAATACAAATTTTGGTGGATGTTTGCGTAAAGGTGCAAACAATGTTTATTTAAAGTTGAAGCAAAGATTTTATGAAAGACCCGCCCATATTCTGCATAATGCTGCTCAAACAGCATCTCATGTCCTTTCTATTGACATTGAAGTAACTGTTTGAACTGAGCAATTAAAGGATTTTTGTGATTTTGTTGGCATTCAGTATTCTTCAATTCTCTTGCATTCAAAAACCTGTTGGCTCTATTTAACAAATGCAGTTGAGAGAATCCTCAGTTTATTTGAAACACTGAAATCATACTTTAATTCGGAAGAAAAGGCCCCAAAAATCATTGACTTTTTTAATAACCCACTGAGTGAAATCTACTTATTCCTTGTTAATAGTTTTCAATCTCTCTTTAGCAATAGGATTATGCAAATTGAAGAGCAAAGTGTTACTGAATTACTCCATTGCTTAAAGGAACTTGTCGAATGCATTAAAGAAAGAATTTACAAAAAACTTATCCCTGTCAATTAAAGGGACAACATTACTTATGAACAGGAAAAGAAATTCTGACTTGAAGTGGATAATTATTACAGCACTTGCAACGACTATATTTTGAAATGGATTTCATCCCTTGAAGAATTCGATTCTTTTACATGGATGTTACTAAATACTCTTCCAGCAACGGAAGAAGTGGAATCATCGTGTGTAGTGTTGAAGAAGAAGGGAATAAAAATTGATGACAATGCTCTTTGTTTTCAGTAGACAACATTTATTATTATTATCATTAGCCATATGGTGCAAGGAAGCCTGAGGCTTATGCTGCACCAGCCAAAAAAAAATTTCTGAATTACCCTGAGAGAGAGAGAGAGAGAGAAGTAGAGGGGATTCATCAAGAAACAGAAGAATGATGATATCCAGCTCAGGACTCTGGGTGTGGCAAGCCCAAACTCACCAGATGTGAGTCCCTCGGGTTATAAAAAGTCATTGATCAAGAGATGCAACATAATCCCGAAGAATGAAAAAGCAAGTTATGCCATGAAAGATGTTGAGCGTGTTGAGCATGAAATGCTGAGTATGTTTTCTCATTAATGAGTATTCAATGGACAAAAGAACGAAATAAGTTGGATGTGACCACCGTATAAGCAATGTTACAATGTAAATGGAACATAGACTGTAACTGCAAGGAATTTTATAAGCAAATTCTGCAAAACAAGGAACTGTTAAGGAGAGCCAAATCAACAGGGAAATATAATTAAAGAAAGAGGTATGTAATTTAGATACTTAATTTATTTCAGATAAACAATGAATAATTTGTTAGTATAAGTATGTCCCATGCAATATTTTTCTTTTATCTCAATGTACATATGCATAGGCAATTAGAAATAATTCACATTTAACTGGGGGTTCTGTATTTTTATTTGCTAAATCTGGCAACCCTACATTTACTTAAATTGCTTTATTAAATGGTCCTTGAAAATTTTAATAAAAACTAAGTTTAACTTTAAACCGTTGTCCAGCATTTATTTCAATCCTCACTACAGATTTACTATTTTACCCAAAATTTTTATTCCCCTTTTCCAAAAGAGCAGATTTTTAGGTACTTTATTATATTGATATTCAGACACAGATACACAGACATGTCCTTGGATTGTCACAGACATTCTCTCAGATATGCCAGACAAGCTGTACTTGCTACCTGGGAGTCTAAACCACTGATGGAACTGATATTCGGGTGACATTCAAGTCAAGTGGACCCAATTTTGGCGAAGTCCAAATGGTCTGTGACAGCCAAATCCTCTGCTTGCACCTTCACGATGGTGTGACTGTTAGTAACCCTGGATATAACCTCCATGCATATGCACATTGTGGGTGACCACCCAGGTGTGAGGCCCCCGAGTGCCAAGCGATCTTTCTGGTGCAATTTTCTAGCATTTTTCCTAGGGCGAGTACTAGTGCTTTCATACACCCTCCAACGCTCGCAACGTTACTGCTTTGATAAGCAATGTTACTGCTAACCCCACTTGCAATGTGTTACTGCTTCAACGCTAGCAATGTACTGGTTGGCACCGCTTCTGCCTCCACGTGGCGGGGCTGGTAACCTGGGAGAAGGAATTCCCCTCTTCCAGGGCTAAAAGAAGCAACGATGAATTGTATTGAATATCCACCCATGGAGCCCACAGGCAGCAAAGTTGTTAACTCTGTCTCAGAACATGAGTCGAATCGTCCGAAGAGACTTTGGACGGAAAAACAGATTTCAGATATGCCAGCATTTCTTATAATGCACTCATTGTCCACACAACCTGTCGTCAGGCTATCGCCTTTTCTGATACAGAAATGTTTAGAATCGGTTGTTGGATCCCCTAAAATGGTGAAGCGTCTCCAATCTGGAAACCTTTTAATTCAAACTTCAAAAACATCTCATTCAGAAAAATTGTTAAAATTAACGACATTCAACAATATTCCAGTGTTAGTTACGCCCCATAACACCCTGAACTTGTCTAAAGGTGTTATCAGTGAATGGGACTTATTAACTGTCTCTGAAAAAGAAATAGTACAAGAGCTTAGAAAACAAAAGGTGACACATGCTCAGAGAATAATGACCAAAAAAGATGGCAACCCACTACCAACCAGGTCCATTATTTTGACGTTCATCACTCCGAATCTTCCATCTTCTGTCAAAGCAGGTTACTTAAACTGCAAGATTTGACCTTATATCCCAAATCCCATTCACTGCTTTAAGTGCCAGAAGTACGGCCATACACAGATGCTGTGTTTCCTATTTGTGGCTCCAAGGAGCATTCCTTGGAGCCACAGATAAAGGAAGGAAGCCATCCTGCATTTTCTAAAGCATGTGACCTCCAGAAAACAGGGAAAGAAATCCAGAAATATAAAGTGGAGCATAAAGTCACATATCCTGAAGCAAGAAAGCAAGTGCTGTTAATCATGCCTAGCAGATCATATGCATCAATAACCAGAAGTAGCCGCTCAGTTGCAACACAAACTATAGAACCAAGCAGTTCTTTTTCCACCTGGGCAAAAACTGCACTAACATTCAAAAAGAAACTTACAGTCAATGAGACCAGCAATACGCCAATTAGTATCCCAACTAATGCTATCTCATCGTTGCCTGAAACAGCAAAATCAGCAATTGTTGAAGATCAGGAAAAAGTGAAACAATGCAATAGGAAAATGGAAATTAATGTTCAACCAGAGGATGAAGAATCAGTTTTAGAATTATATGCTAATGATACCATAGAAAAAGGATGCCCAACCTTTTCAAGGAATGAAAAATCAAAACAAAGCAGACTGAACCTTTCTCAGAAAAAATATTCAGATCAATTTTTGTTTGGGTTTGATCTCAATCAAACCCAAACAATGAATAAATTCATACAATGGAACTGTAGAGGATTACGCAGTAATTTTGATGACCTGAGTGATTTACTTTTTCAAACAAATGTAGTAGGTGTATGCTTACAGGAAACATTTCTATCACCAGAAGTCTCTCTCAGATTCAAAAATTACACCATGTTTAGACGAGACAGAGATTCTGATGGTTCTGCTCGTGGAGGGGTAGCTGTTCTTGTAAAATCTACCATACCATACCATCAAGACATCTCCAGCTACAAACCTCCTTAGAAGTTGGCAGTTCGGATGGCAGTGGGAATAACATTAACCCTTGCATCCATTTATATCTTACCCAATTATCCTTGCTCCCAGACTGAACTTGACAATTTAATCACACAACTGCTGCCTCCTGTCTGTTTATTCGGTGATTTCAATGGCCACCATCCATTGTGGGGATCTTCCACCATGGATAGGAGAGGCCAGTTAATTGAAAGATTCCTGGATAACCATAACTAACTCTGCTGAATTCTGGCTCTCCAACTACCTACAGGTTCTACCTCAGCCATAGACTTATCTGTTCAGCCTCTCTTTTTGCAAGCATGGTATGGTTAGTGCTGAATGATCCATTCCACAGTGACCATTTACCTATTATCAGTTCAATTGAAACACAGGTGTCGTGTCGTGTCCTAAAGGCCATACTTCTTGGAACTTTTATAAAGCAGACTGAGAAAACTACTCAACTTGTGTCCTACTCGACACTCAATATGTTCAACAACAACATATTGATTACGTAACTAACCACATTACCAGCCAAATCTTATCTGCAGCAGAAATTTCCATCCCAAAATCAGACCAATGCAAGCGTGTACACAAAAACCAGTAGTGGAATGCGGATTGCTCTAAAGCAAAAGTAGAAAAAAAACTGTGCTTGGAACCAGTTCCGCAAATGCCCAACTACTGCCAATCTAATTTTATACAAAAAACTCAGAGCAAAAGCAAGGCAAATTAGGAAGAAAGCAAAACATGACGCCTGGATTAACTTCGCATCAACTATTAACAAAAATACTGAGACTCGAATTATATGGAAAAAAATACAAGCTCTCAATGGGAAATTTCCTTTGCAACAATCTCCGATAATACAATGGAATGGACAGGACCTATCCTCTTCTACTGACATTGCAAATGCTTTAGCAGAATCTTTTTATAACATTTCTGCCTCCTCTTCTTATGTCACCTCCTTTCAACGCATTAAAACTGATGAGGAATGTCAAATTTAATTTTTCAACTAGACTCTCACTTCCATATAACCAACCCTTTACTATAGCTGAACTCAAAGAATCCTTGAGCAAATCTCCAAATAGTGCAGCAGGACCAGACGGCATTCACTACGGTATGCTGAAGCATCTATGTGAAGCCAATCTCTGCATACTATTACTCTTTTATAATCGGATCTTCTCAGAAAATACATATCCTCTCTCATGGCGTCATTCCTATATTTGTGCTATTCCAAAACCAGGTAAAAATTCTTCCGTAGTTGAGAATTACAGACTAATATCGTTGACAAGCTGTTTGGGCAAAATCTTTCAAAGGATGGTGCATAAGAGGCTCATTTGGGTTCTAGACTCCCAAAATGTTCTTTCCGATCACCTATATGGCTTCCATAAAAACAGATCTATCCTAGATTTACTACACAATGAGCAGTGTCCATTGATTACCACTCTCTGTCTTCTCCCCCTCAACCACCCCTTTATCCATAGCAGCAATTTGCCTCCAATGTCACACTGCTCCAATTTGTGTAGCAGTCTTCCATGTGCAACAGTATCAAAAGCCTTTCTAAGATCCAAGTATATAATATCAAAGTTATTCCCTGCATCCAGTTCTTTTGTGACTGCATCATAGTATCCAATCAAGTTGGTCAGGCAAGACTTCCCCTTAACAAAACCATGCTGTGTCTGAGCTATAACTGAAGTCTTGTCTAAATGATCCTGCAGTGCTTCTTTAACCAGTGCCTCCATTAATTTTCCTGGAACAGAAGTTAAGCTCACAGGTCTATAATTACTTGTGTCAGCCTTTGATCCTCCTTTGTGAATTGGGGTCACATTTGCACATTTCCAGTCTATGGGTACCTCCCCTGAGTCCAAGGAAGCTCTCATAATTATGGCTAAGGATTTGCTTACTTCCTTTGCTGCCTCCTTTAATATAACTGGATAGATCCCATCCACCCCGGGTGCCTTTCTTGTGTTTATCTTCAACAGTTTCTCCTCCACTTTATTCCCAGTTATTTCAAGATTCTGTAGCTTACTGCTAGAGTTGAATACACCTCTGGCATTCCCCTTGCTGAATAACTCCTCATGTGTGAATGTCGATGCAAAATATTCATTTAGTTTGTTAGCTACCTGAGCAGGATCATCAACAGTTGACCCATCAATATCAAGTGGACCAATCTGATTCATCCCCTTCCTTCTAGAGTTTACATAAGTAAAGAACTCTTTGCTGTTTTTCTTTGCATCCCTTGCCAAGGATTTCTCGTAATCTGCCTTCACCTGCCTAACCTCCTTTGTAACTTGGTTGCATATCAACTTGTATCTATCATAGGCTTCTGTGTCACGTGTTAATTTGTAAGTATCCCATGCATTTTTTTTCTCTGCCATATGCCTCATTAGTTCATCTGACATCCATTTTGGCCTAAACCTTGAACAATATTTCTTAGTTGGTATGTAAAGCCTAGTAGCTTCCAAGATAAGTTCTTTGAATGCTTCCCATTTTGAATTTGCTGTTGGTAACATCATCAGTTGGTCCCACTGTATAGAATTTAAATACTGTCTCAGTCCATCGTAGTCGCCTTTACGGAAGCAATAACCCTTCCCTTTACCCCTAATGGTAGTTACCTCTTTGAGTAAATCCCACTTCAGCACACTGTGATCACTGCCACCTAGTGGTTCATTTATCTTCAGATTCTTAATGCATGAAGAATCACTGCTGATAATCAAATCAAGAGTATTACTCCCTCTAGTTGCCTCCCGAACATGCTGATGTAGAAAACAATCATCCAATAAATCCACAAAAGCCCTGCTAGTGTGTGAGTAACCAGCCCCCAAATTCCAGTCAATATCTGGGAAACTAAAATCTCCCATTATAAGACTCTCTGATTTACTGGCCCACTCTATTTCCCTGTACAGTTCCTTATTATACTCATCAGAGTCATTAGGCCTATAGCACACTCCTACTCTCAATTTTGACCTCCCAATGCTTATGTCACACCAAACTGACTCAACACTGCACTGTCCAGCGATGTCGACTGGCTTCACTTCCTTGGTTTTTATGTGTTTCTTAACTAATAGCATAACCCCTCCCCCCTTCCTATCCTGTCTATCCTTTCTGTAGACGTTGTACTCCCCAAATTCCAGTTCTGCATCCCTTATATCTGTGTGACACCACGTCTCTGATATCCCAACAATATCTGCCTTTGATGTTTTGAGCAATACCTCAAATTCATCAAATTTATTTACTAAACTCCTAGCATTGGTGTACACGCAAGTATACCTGCACTTGTGTCTATTCTTAGTTCAGCACAAGCTGGGCAGCATAAGAATAGTGTAGTGAAAGCTCTACTAGATAGAGCAGGGTCACACTGCACCACCTCTGAGGACAAAGAATGTGAAATTAGACGAGTCACAGCAGACCTTAGAAAATGCGGATACCCCCAGAGGATCATAGACAGGTTTAGTAGAGGAATAGAGTCTAACCGCCAGGAACCGTTTGTTCCTGTGGCTACCGCATACATTCCTTACTATCCGGGCGTTACTGAGCATCTCGCTAGAGTTTTGCGGGGTTATAAAACACGCTGTGTGCAGCTTCCCGGGCGGAGGTTGCACACAGTGTTGTCTCAGGTAAAAGACCCAATAGCAAAAGACCTGAGTAGTGGAGTAGTATACAGGATAAAATGCCCGGATTGTGGGGAATGTTATGTGGGCGAGACAAAACGACGGCTCAAGGATCGTCTGGGGGAGCATGCAAATGCTATAAAAACCGCTGATTACAATAAGTCTGCTGTTGCCGAACATTTTTGAGAGAAGCAGCATCAAATCTCCCCAGAGGATGCGGTTATCGTGGATCGAGCGCATGGGTTCTGGAACCGTAAATGGCTCGAGAGCCTACGAATCTGTTCATCCGACCACAATATTATGAATAGGGACAGAGGTATGCATATGCATCCTCTGTTTGAAACTATCATCCTAAGTATGGATGAACGGTTTTGCTTAACACGTTCCCGAGCTATTTCCGCTTCCAGTTCAGACCATGCGCCGACTGCACCACGTGTATATGTACCGTGAGCCTGTTATATATGGATGTGCTGCAGGAAGTTTTGTTACTGCTGAGGAAGGAAGCCGATGCTTCCGAAAGCTCCAGAGATTTTTATCGCTTTTAATCCGGTTTATTTTAGTGTATTTTGTCTCAAGGATTTTATCATAGTCTTAATGTCTTTTACATGTATATAATCTAATTTAATACAATAGCAGTTTTTGTAAATATTTATTTTATTTTAATATGTAAATATTTTAGTTACAGTAAATACTTATTCTTATGGTTGGTGTGTGAGCTGATTTAATGCTAAAATAGTTATTATAATGGAGCTAATATTTCATATTCATCATTAGAAATACACAATATGGCCCAAGCAGCCTATGTGTCATTAAACACAACAACAACAACCCAGGTGTGAACCAACGTAAGCAGGGGTCGAGGTATGGCACCCACACCACATGGAGGAATGTCACCCCTCTGTGTGGTAGATGACTCTCATCAACCAATGCAATACCACCACTTTGTTTATTGGAGGCTTGAAGTGGTGGTTTGTTTGTTTGTTTGTTTGTAATTTAGGAGCATTAGCAACTAAGGCCATATTGCTCCAGGGATATGCGGTGGTCATTCCCTGACCTTTCCGCATCCTCCATATTTGGTGGTCACGGGCTCGAACCCCGGTCTAATCAAGAAGCATGTGCTATGCACTGCTGCTCCTGCCCACCTGGCTACGGAGGCACCTTGAAGTGATGGAACCCATATTTAGTCTCCAGAGCTAAGTTCTGGTCAACCCTTCCCCATCTCTTCCATCATGCAGTATGACTGATGACTTTTGAGGTTATGATGATCATCATGGTGAGATCCAATCTTCCTTACATTTCGAGGGTACAGCTCTAAAACGGTATTCGCAGGCCGGCCGCTACTTAGTACACCAGATTCTCATAGAAGCAGTGCAAGAATCACTTCCACCTCTGCCTGCGGCCACTGTTAATCTTTTAGTCTGTGCATCCCCCAATTTAGCAGTTTTCTGACAGACCTAACACTGCCTCAATAGCATATGCTTGTAATTGTGTATGTATACAAAATGTTTTAATTGAACGGTATCAGGGTCTGTCTTGTTTATTTTTAGGCTATTTGTCATCTGAACATTTCTGCTAAAATTTTTGAATTTGATGCTAAAATTGGTCTAAATATTATCATTTATTTTAAAATTTCTAACAGCTAGCTTTTTTCTCATTGTAAGAGTTATTCCCATCTTGAGCTGAGTCTTAAAACACACCATCTGTGTACTTTTAAAACGAACATAAACAAGTTTTATTTGAAATAAAAATAAAATAAAATAAAATACAATTTTTGTAGCATGAGATGTGACATTGCTACACTTCATCTGTTCCATCCTGATATCCATCTGTTCATAGCTAAACATACATACTAAAGAGTGAACATCACACAACGTTGTTTGTTTTATTTATTTATTTTTTTTTTTTCCACCTTCAAATAAATCAAATTACATTTGTTTTAGAAGTATAGAGATGATGTTTTTAGACTAAGCTGAAGACAACAGGAAACAGCTTTCTCACGAAGGAATAATAATTGATTAAGCAAAATTCGAATTTAGAAATCAAAATCTAAATGGTATTACTTATTTATTTTAACATCAAATTCAAAATTTTTTGGCACAGATAACAAAAAGATCCAGATGATAAATAGACTGAACCTAAATATAAGCAAGATGAAACACCCTGGTTACCTGAACACCCTACATACTCCAAATGCCTGTCCAGTTCCTCCTTAAATTTATTCAACCTATCATCTTCCACAATGACAGATGGAAGTTTGTTCCAGCAATTAACCACCCGCTGGTTAAAGGCAAATTTCCGCACATCTATTCTACATTTTTTATGTAGACTAGATGTGCAGAAACATTTGAATTTATGCTCCCTTAGGTTCGTAATCTGAACAAGTAGAAGGATCCCATCAGAATTCAGTGTGCTCAACCCATTCAAGGCATCACCTCAGTCAGATCACAGCGCAGGCGCCTAGTCTCCAGCCACTGCAATTTGCAGAATTTAAGCCTCTCTTGGTAAGAGGATCCTTTCATTCCCCTCACCAATCTTGTTGCCTTTCTCTGTACACGCTCAAGTAAATCTACATCCTTCCTAAAATGAGGCCTCCAGACCTGTACGCAGTACTCAAGGTGTGGCCTGACCATTGCCTTATACAGAGGGATAATTATCTCCTTTTCCCTACTAGCAAAATTCCTATATATCATTCACAAAACCCCATGACCTGCCCTGGCAGCCTGTCTGCATTGCTCAGAAAACTTCATATCTGCCTGCACAATTATTCCCAGGTCTTTTTCATTTTCTACCACCTTAACTGTAGTACCACACAGTTGGTACGTTTCTCTGGGGTTACTTCTACTCATATGCAGTACTTTGCATTTGTCAAGGTTAAACTTCAGTTGCCACTTCTTAGCCCATATGCCCAAATTACTAGATCCTGTTGCAGTAGCACACTGCCATTACTGTCATTAACAACCCTGCGAACCTTTGTATCATCTGCAAACTTCGACATTAAGCCTGGTATACCTTCATCAATATCATTGATAAATATACAAAACAACAGTGGACCCAACACCGAACCCTGTGGGACTCCACTAATAACATTAGTCCAGGAAGAGCAGCACCCATTGATTATCACCCTCTGTCTTCTCCCACTTAACCATCCTTTTATCCATTGTAGCAACTTACCCTTAATACCATTCTGCTCCAATTTGTACAATAGTCTTTCATGCGCAACAGAGTCAAAATCTTTCCTGAAATCCAAATATATGATATCAAAATTATTTTTTGCATCCAGTTCCTTTGTAACCACATCATAATATCCTATCAAATTTGTCAGACAAGACTTTCCCTTAACAAACCCATGCTGTATCTGAATTATTGCTGCAGTCTTGTCTAGATGATCCTGCAATGCATCTTTAACCAGTGACTCCATTATTTTACCAGGAACAGAAGTTAAACTAACTGGTCTGTAATTACTCGTGTCACCCTTCGATCCCCCTTTGTGAATTGGGGATACATTTGCACATCTCCAGTCTGTGGGGACCTCCCGAGTCCAAGGATGCTCTCATAATTATGGCTAAGGGTTTGCTTAGTTGCTTTGCCACCTCCTTTAATATAACTGGATAGATCCCATCCACCCCAGGTGCTTTTCTTATGTTTAACTTCAACAATTTCTCCTCCACTTTGCTCTCAGTTATTACAAAATCATTAAGTATCCTGCTACAATTTGATTACCTTCTGCCATTTTCAAACCTTAATAATTCCTCATGTGTGAATGTAGATGCAAAATACTCATTCAGTTTGTTTGCTATCTGAGCAGGATCATCAACAGTCGAACCATCGATGTCAAGTGGACCAATCAGATTCATCCTCTTCCTTTTAGACTTTATATAAGTAAAGAAATACTTGCTGTTTTTCTTAGCATCTGTTGCCAAGGATTTCTCATAATCTGCCTTCGCCTGCCTTACCTCCTTTGTCACCTGATTACAGACTAGCTTATATCTGCCATAGGCTTCTGAGTCACTTGATAATTTATATGCATCCCATGCATTTTTCTTCCCTGTTACGAGTCTCATTAGTTCATTAGATAACCATTTAGGCCTAAACCTTGAACAATATTTCTTAATAGGTATGAAACTTTTAGTAGCATCCATGATTAATTCCTTGAATGCTTCCCATTTAGAATTTAGTGTTGGTAAGATCGTCAGTTTATCCCACTGTACAGAATTAAAAAACTTTCTGAGACCACTGTACTCACCCTTACGGAAGCAAAAACCCTTTCCTTTACCCCTGATGGTAATTATATTTTTAAGTAAATCCCACATCAGTAGACTGTGATCACTGCCACCTAGTGGTTCCTTTATCTGCAAATTCTTAATACACGAATAATCACTGCTGATAACCAGATCAAGAGTATTACTCTCTCTGATTGCCTCTCAAACATGCTGCTGCAGAAAACAATCATCCAATAAATCCACAAAAGTCTGACTAGTGTGTGAGTGACCAACCCACAAGTTCCAGTCAATATCTGGGAAGTTAAAATCCCCATTATAAGACATTCTGATTTACTGGCCCACTCTATTTCTCTGTATAATTGTTCATTGTACTCATTAGGCCTATAACACACTCCTACTCTTATTTTTGCTTTCGCAGTGCTTATGTCACACCAAACTGACTCAACAGTGCACTGTTCATCTATATCAACTGGGTGCACTTCTTTTGATTTTGTTTTTCTTAATTAACAGCATAACACCTCCTCCCTTTCTATCCTGTCTATCCTTTCTGTACACATTGTACTCCCCAAATTCCAGTTCTGCATTCCTTATATCTGTGTGACACCACGTCTCTGCTATCCCAACAATATCCGCCTTTGATGTCTTGACCAACACTTCAAATTTATTTAATATACTTCTAGCAGTGGTAAGAAAAATATACATGCTCCTATTCCTAGTTACCCTAACACATCCCATATACCTACCTATTTGGCACATTCGTAGCCAGGTGGGAAGGAGCAGCAGTGCGTAGCACACTCTTCTTGATTAGACCGGGGTTCGAGCCCGTCACCACCAAATACGGAGGATGCGGAAAGGTCAGGGATGACCACCGCATATCCCGGAGCAATATGGCCTTAGTTGCTAATGCTCCTAAAAAAAACCAAATAATAACCTACCTATTTCAGGATGACTGCCATCCGTCCCTGAAACCCCCAACACCCCTCGCTCCAGGTCGCTACTTATTCTAATAGAAGTTGTGCAAGAATCACCTTCACCTTACAGCTACTGTTAAACTATTAGTCCTTGTATCCCTCCAAGCTATCAGTTTTCCGACCCACCTAACACTGCCTCGATAGCATCAGCAAATATTCTTGCACCCTTTCTATTTAAGTGTATCCCATCCCTGTAGAAGCAGTCTCTCCTGTTAACAAGTAAAGACCAGGCTGAAAAAAATTCTATCCCCTGAGTCTTGCACTATCTTTCCAGGGCCGAATTGATCAACAAGGCTCTCATCATATACTCCCTCCTATCGTGTCTGGGCAGAATTGCAGACACTTTCAAATTCAACCCTAATTCTCGGCTTTTGTTCAACAGTGACCTGTACTTGTTAGAAACACAATAACAAAAAAATAATAATAATAATAATAATCATTAAAAAAAAAAAGTAAGTAATAAATTAATTGTGCACTCCACTATCACAGATCAAAGTGAATATTGGTAATTTTATCCATTATTTTGATATAATATTAGATAAAAGTTTATATAATTTATTTAATATATTTGGTAGCAGCAGACTTGGTATCTAAAAAAAATATCTGAATTGTTTTACAGAATACTTTCTAAAAGAAGTAAAAGTGTAGAAAAGGAAAAAAATAAATACAAAAAAAAAAAAAAACATTAAAGGATTCTTATTAAATAATGAACCTGCTCGTCCTTTTTTATTATTATTATTTAACTTTTTATTTTTTTTGTGTTTTGGGTAGCCTAATATAGACTGCACAAAAATTAATGGAATAGAAAAAGAAAAGCAGATATGTTTTCTTAGCTGTACCTTGAACTTTGTATTTAAACAATAAAGCACCATTTTACTGCACTTCACCAATGTAATTTCCACAACTTTGTGAATTGAATTTACAGAGTATATGATTCATATACTTACCTTGACTACACTTTTCTGAAGACAAAGTAAATACTAGAGGTCCACCATTATACAAATCAGTTATGTCAGTAGGTGTGCACTGCATTTTGTGGACACTGAGAAATCTAATATTTTTTTGACAGCTTTGCTCTTTCAAATTCTAACATAATAAATTAATGTACATTGACAAGCAATAGGAATACAAAAATTCATACCAATACGATTTTAATAGACATTTTTAATTTTTTAAGTTTTTTTTTTTACTGCAGGGTTAAAAAAAAAATAAAAAAAAAAAATATATATATATATATATTAATCACATTCTAAATATTTTAGAATTTCTCGGCCTGGAAGTGAAAGAGATGATGATGATGAACAAATATTTCAGGACCTTCATGATCATGTAGCAAGTGCTTATAAGGCATGCACAGAGAACAGTGCTGCAAATATGGAGTAAGCCCCCTTTTATTTTGTACCTTAGACATACAGTAGAAATCTCATAAATTGAGCATTCAAATATCCAGATTATTAATGGTTTGGTGCTTTTTAAATATTTTTCTGAACAAAACTGAAAACTGAGAAAGAAAAAAAAAAGCACCAGTGCCAGATTGTATCAATTATGTTCCATTAATAATTTCCAATTTATTTTTTCTCTTTTATATGTTTCCTAGACTGTAAATCATTGTTATTTTATATGCAACATATAAAGTCATTCATTTTGTGAGACATTCAGTAAATCACTCTGTGATACTAAGCACTATGTTTATAGTTTTTAGTAGTGTTTAGTATAGTTTTAGCACAGTGTTTATAATAGATAGCGCTTTTAATTAGTTTTCAGTTGCTGAAAGTGTATTGTATAAATTATATACTTCACATTCAAAAATACTGGACAATCTCAACACTCATACCAGAGGTGGAATATATATCCACAATATATATTATTTCACAACCTTAATAAGTCTGGTGGGTGGCATCTTGCCCCTCATTAGACCAATCGGCTAATGAGGTAAAGAAAGACTGCATGCAAAAGTTCGATGAAATTTACTGGTAAAAGTACTTTGCCGTAATGGCATTTGTATTGTTGCTCGCTCGGTAAACAGATGGTGGGTGTTATCGGTCTGGAGTAGAAGTTGAATCCATGGGAGCTTGATACTCTCCCAAAGTGGAGGGGGGGATAACCTGACCTTTTTTCTTTAGAATCACTAAATGAATTAACTAATTGAATCATGAACAGAGTCATATTGGAAGTTCTGGCATCGTAAAAAATGTTCATAACGTAGTTTCACCAGTAAACTTTTTCGAAGTTTGCCGTGCTTCTCGTATGGGCTTCCTTTGCCTTCTTTTTTCTTAATAAACAATTTATTCTCTAGTCCACCAGTGATTCTAAAGAAAAAAGGTCAGGTTACCCCCTCCACTTTGGGAGGGTTTCAATCTCCCATGCGATTCAATTTCTACTCCTGACCGATAACACCCACCGTCTGTTTACTGAGCGAGCAACAATACAAACGCCGTTTTGGCAAAGTACATTTACCAGTAAATTTCATCGAACTTTTGCATGCTTCTCGTGCAGGCTTTCTTTACCTTTTCCATCTGCACAGAGCACAGCCACAAGCAAATGTGAACTTGTTCTGCTGGATTGGTCGGCCAGCAGCACAAGTTCACATTTGCTTTTGGCTGTTGCTCTGCAGATTATAGAGATCAGAGCCACTGTATTGTTTAATAAAAAATATTCAAATATGAATTTTTGGCACTATTTTTAGGTTATGTAGTTAGCAAAAAAAAAAAAAAAAAAATTACAGTCAAAAACTCCCTGAATTCACTTTAATAAAATTAAAATTTTGTCTCAGATCATGTGTCTGCATTAAATTACGCTGCCAGCTTACTTGAGCTTATCAAGTACAGAATACATACATAATAAATTACCCCTGAATATTTAGGCTAAATGCATTACTTTTAAAAATCCGGCATGTGCTATATCCCATGTCTCAAGTATGCCAAATTCATAAGGTTCTACTGTACTAGTATGTACTGGTATATATACCAGTACATACTAGTACAGTAGAACTTTACTGGTTTAGTAGTTTTGTAATCTTTACTTGATTCATAGGTGTTTTATAATAAGTATTCTTTAATCGCACGCGCTCATGTGTGTGCGTGTGTGAAAGAGAGCCCTTCAGGTCAAGGGTTGCTGAATTCAAAAACGATACCAGCTAAGATTTTTTTTTTTTTTTTTAAAATAGCCATGTAATATTGCATAACACTCATATACATATGTATAGGTCCCAATATATCCTCTGTGACAGCACAGTTGTTTCTCCATTTGCTACTCATTTGGAGAGATCGTTCCACTCCACTAGAAACTAAAGAATTTCTTAACAGTCTCTTCAGTTAGGATTGTAAATAGCCAATCTGAGGTGGAGCTTTCCAGCAACGTACAAATTGGCATGCAAACAAGCACACTTATACAGACTTAATACACAACAAAATTGAATCAATCTACTATTGGAATTTGTGCACAATTGGCCAGAGCAGCTGATGCACCAAAAATTCCAAAGTAGAACAAAACACAAAGTACCTGGACTAACCACAACAGTGCACAGTCATTACAATAAATTAGTGTGAATTTTTGTTGTCACATTAAGTTTCAACCTTCATCTACACATATGTAGATGTCTGCTAATCGTTCAGCACAGGTTTCATTGTTGAGTGCATTCATTTTATCGTTATTTCTAGGCAACAAAAAAAAAAAAAAAATATCAAAGTTAGAACAATGTAAAAATACCACTGAACTTGCTTCTGAAGCACTGTACATTATACTACTCACACTACTCTGCCTGAATGGCATTGTAGATTCAAAGAGGGAAGAGAAAGTTTAATAGAAAATCACTGTAGAAGACTTAATTCCTTGCACACCCAGAAAAAAATCAAAACAGCCAGAAAGCTTGTGCACGATAATTACTATATGACTGTTGATAAACTTGAAGACTTAAAAATTCACATGGAAGCTGCCATAGAATTTTAAGCAATAATTTGAACATGCATTGGGTTGCTCAGTATGTAGGGCATCTGATGATGATGAATTTCAGCAGAACAGGTCAATAGAGAAAGTGATGTTAAAAGGAAAGATATACAGGTGTTGAACAAGCTGTGCGAAGCAATTCAGCAAAATTCAGCAAAACAGAGAGTCTTATAATGGGGGATTTTAATTTCCCAGATATTGACTGGAATTTGTGGGTTGGTCACTCGCACACTAGCAAGGCTTTTGTGGATTTATTGGATGATTGTTTTCTACACCAGCATGTTCGTGAGGCAACAAGAGGGAGCAATAATCTTGATCTGATTATCAGTAGTGACTCTTCATGCATTAAGAACCTGCAGATAAATGAACCACTAGGTGGCAGTGATCACAGTGTGTTGAAGTGGGATTTACTCAAGGAGGTAACTACCATCAGAGGTAAAGGGAAGGGTTTTTGTTTTCGTAAAGGCGACTATGATGGTCTGAGACAGTATTTAAATTCTATACAGTGGGACCAACTGATGATGTTACCAACAGCAAACTCAAAATGGGAAGCATTCAAGGAACTAATCTTGGAGGCTACCAGGCTTTACATACCAACTAAGAAATATTGTTCAAGGTTTAGGCCTAAATGGTTGTCAGATGAACTAATGAGACATGTGGCAGAGAAGAAAAATGCATGGGATACATATAAATTAATGGGTGACATGGAAGCCTATGATAGATATAAGTTGGTCTGTAACCAAGTCACAAAGGAGATTAGGCAGGCAAAGGCAGACTACGAAAAATCCTTGGCAAAGGATGCAAAGAAAAACAGAAAAGAGTTCTTTACATACTTGAACTCGAAAAGGAAAGGGATGAATCAGATTGGTCCACTGGATATTGATGGTTCAACAGTTGAGGATCCTGCTCAGGTGGCTAACAATCTAAACGAGTATTTTGCATCTACATTCACGCATGAGGAGTTATTCAGGAAGGAGAATGATGTAGGTAAAGTAAACATTGGCAGTGAGCTGGATGATTTTGTAATAACTGAGAGGAAAGTGGATGAGAGATTGTTGAGGATAAACATAAAAAAGGCACCTGGGGTGGATGGGATCTATCCAGTTATATTAAAGGAGGCAGCAAAGGAAGTATGCAAACCCCTAGCCATAATTATGAGAGCTTCTTTGGACTCAGGGGAGGTACCCATAGACTGGAGATGTGCAAATGTAACCCCAATTCACAAAGGAGGATCAAAGGCTGACACAAGTAATTATAGACCTGTTAGTTTAACTTCTGTTCCAGGTAAATTAATGGAGGCACTGGTTAAAGAAGCACTGCAGGATCATCTAGACAAGAATTCAGTTATAGCTCAGACGCAGCATGGTTTTGTTAAGGGCAGGTCTTGCCTGACCAATTTGATTGGATACTATGATGTAGTCACAAAAGAACTGGATGCAGGGAATAACTTTGATATTATATATTTGGATCTTAGAAAGGCTTTTGATACTGTTGCACATGGAAGACTGCTGCACAAATTGGAGCAGTGTGGCATTGGAGGCAAATTGCTGCTATGGATAAGGGGATGGTTGAGTGGCAGAAGACAGAGAGTGGTAATCAATGGACACTGCTCAACGTGGACTAATGTTATTAGTGGAGTTCCTCAAGGTTCAGTGTTGGGTCCGTTATTGTTTTCGGTGTTTATGAATGATATTGATGATGGGATATCAAGTTTAATGTCCAAGTTTGCAGATGATACGAAGGTTGGCAGGGTCGTCAAGGACACTACTGACGCTATGCTGCTGCAACAGGATCTGGAAAGGTTGAACAGATGGGCTGAGAGGTGGCAAATGAAGTTTAACATTGACAAATGTAAAGTACTGCATATGGGAAACAGTAACCCCAGAGCAACGTATCAACTCTGCGGTACCACACTGACAGTGGTGGAGAATGAAAAGGACCTGGGGGTAATTGTGCAGGGAGATATGAAGTTCTCTGAGCAGTGCAGACGAGCTGCAAGAGTAGCTCATGGTGTCTTGTCAGTGATATACAGGAATTTTTCTAGCAGGGATAAGGAGGTGATTATTCCCTTGTATAAGGCAATGGTTAGGCCACATCTTGAGTACTGTATACAGGTCTGGAGGCCTCATTTCAAGAAGGATGTAGAGCTGCTGGAACGGGTACAGAGAAGGGCAACAAGATTAGTAAATGGAACAAAGGGTTGCTCTTACGAAGAAAGGCTTAAGTTTTGCAAATTACAGAGTCTGGAGACTAGGCACCGGCGAGGTGATCTGATAGAGGTGTATAAGGCCTTGAATGGTTTGAGCATGCTCAATGCCAATGGGATTCTTCATCTTTCTCAGAATAATCACCTCAGAGGGCATAAATTCAAATTGAGGAAGGACGGATGTCGGATAGATGTGCGGAAATTTGCCTTTGGCCAGCGGGTGGTTGGTTGGTGGAACCGACTTCCATCACTTGTTGTTGAAGTTGATAGCCTAAACAAATTTAAAGCTCAACTGGACAGGTATTTCGAACGAACGGAGGGGTGAAATGGGAGAGGGTTTTTTTTTTTTTTTTTTGGGCTGATGCTGAATAAGCTTGCTTTCTTGCATCGTATGCCTCTACTAATGCTAATGCTAAAGCTGCCATAAAATTTTAAGCAATAATTTGAACATGCATTGGGTTGCTCAGTATGTAGGGCATCTGATGATGATGAATTTCAGCAGAACAGGTCAATAGAGAAAGTGATGTTAAAAGGAAAGATATACAGGTGTTGAACAAGCTGTGCGAAGCAATTCAGCAAAATTTTAGAGAATAGCAAGTAGCAAAAGACTAAGTTTGATTCATGCTACTCATTTGGTAATGCACTAGCATACCACCCATTTTGCTTGTAACACAATATTGTTAAGTTACCACATCTTCCCTTACTGATCTTATCTGTCACTATACAGTTTTTTCTTTTCCTGAAAATGAAGCAATGTTCACAAGACTATATATAGGACTGCAGGGCATGCTACTTAAATTATTTGGATCAGTTGCAGATATGCAAAAAATTACAATTCTAAGGCTTCTGAATATAAGGGTTTGCACTTGGGAAACATAAATCTGGCAGTTACTTATAAACTAGGGGAAGACAAGTTAAAAATGATTCAGGACAAAAAGACTCGGGCAGCTAAGAAAAGCACACGGCATCCTGTCGATGATATATAGCACCTTTACAAATAGGGAGAAAGATGCCATTTTCAGAACAAGACCACATTTGAAATTTGAAATAGAGTAAACCCCGCAGGGTTTACTCTATTTCAAATTCGCGGGGGTTATGTTCCTCAGAAATGTCGCGAATACTGAAAATGCGAATACTGAGTTATGTCTCCCATAGTAATAAAGGGGTTCCGTTCCAAAGTATGAAATATATAAGAAAAACTAGTCTAAAATTTTGTCTATATATGTATCTTCATAATATGACTATGTACATAGACAGTACATAGTGAAATGCAAGCATATGGCATCGAAATGAAAATAAGAAACAATTTAATATTAAATGTAATATTTATTAGAAATTTCAAACCAGCACCTTTGCTAGCTAAAAAACTTATCCCGCCAGTGCTATCACCAGTTTTGCTAAAGTGTTGATAAAGGAGTTTTGCCTTTTCACAAATGATGAGTGAACTAAATGGAATTTTATTTTGAGTTCGGTCTTCTATCCACAGATTTAAAACCTTTTCCATTTTTTCTAATTTAACATCACGAGTTACAGAGCAAATTTTTGAAGCAATTAGCACGTTTTCACGGACACTACGGCGGATTTTTTCTTCCGATTTCTTGATTGATCGTACCGTTGACTCTGATTTTATAATGTTTTGGCACTGAGGAGACACTTTCACCATTAGAAATTTTGTCTAATAACTCAATTTTATTCGCTAATGTTATCACCTTCTTTTATATTTTCACATTTCTCTTGTTATTCATAGCCATATTTTTGTACGGGTTAGAAAGAACTTGTCCACAATAAAGTCACTTTCTTCCGTTAACACACTCGAAAAAGTCTGTTTTACACTGCAAAACGGTAGATTTATCACTTTTGTAAGCATATCAATTTATAAATGTATTCAATTTTTAAGCATATAAATTAAAAGCAAACGACGAAACCTTCCACGACAAGCGCATAACACTGAACAAGGATTAGCGAGAAACATCTACGATCGCGATTTTGTCACCCCTCTCCCCCCACCCACTGAGTGCTGTTTTGACCGAGAAAGATAATTTTAGCCACGCCCATGTTTTTTTATGGTGGAAAATGTTCACGGCGCTTTAAAATTCACATTTTTTTAGGTTTCATTTTATATTAAATCAGCGACTGCGAATACAGATACCGCAAATAGCGGGGGTTTACTGTACTGGGGCCTCTCATTTTGCAAGTTCTGCAAAATGAGAGCGAGCTGCGGATTCTGTTCTATTGAAGGCCATTCATATAAAGATTGTGCTAATAAAGAAAGACCACCTTGTTGCATAAACTGCAAACGTAGGAAGATAACAGCAGAGCATACTGCAGTAGACCATACTTGCCCTGAGTATGAAAAGGCTATGTCCCTAAGCCGAAGAAGAACTGATTATGATTGAAACAGTGCTGCACTTGGAAAGAGACCCAGTGTGAGACTACAGTTTTAAGGTTTTAAAGAGTTAAGCTGAATTTTACCGCCAAACGTGTAGAGGTCTTCCTCCTCGAGGAAGGGGCGGAAACTGTGGTCACACAGGATATTCACTTATTTCTGTGTGACCACAGGCTAAAGACCAATTTTAAGAATCCTTTAATCAACAGAAATGCTTAGAACAATTTTGGCAGAGTAACAACTAAAGTGATGATAAGTCACATAAATATAAATGTATTACAAAAGTTTAAAGACTCTGGCGCAGATAGGCAATTGCCTGGGTGGCGCATTGAAGGTTCTGTTGCTTAAATGTACTGGGGCCTGAAGCACAAAGCTCTGACCCTCATATACAAAGCAGTATATGTCCCGATTGTTTGCTATGGTGCCTCCACCTGGTATAGACAAGCTACACTAACAAAAAACAAACAGAAGCTGGATACAATTCAAAGATTCATGCTGCTATCAATTAGTAGGGCGTGCCGCACTGTTAGCACCCCTGCCTTGCAAGTTCTAACAGGTTGTCAGCCACTCTACCTAGAAGTAGTCAGGCGAGGCCTATATTACCACCTTAGGAAAGGAACACCAGCTGAAATAGTAAATCTCCAGCTGGATCTTGCAAATGACCCCAAGATAGAGAAGAGGAGAATCACCCAACACCTACAAGCGATATGGCAACAGAGCTGGGAAACCACGCAGAAAGGAGACATCACGAGGCGATTCCTCCCAACTATAAACCATACTCACCCAGAGCCCCCTCCCTGGTTCTCACCTGGTCTGCACATGACGTTTATTATCACTGGACACGGCCCCTTCCGTCAGAAACTCACAGCTATGGGGATTGAAAGAGACCCGCGGTGCCATTGTGGAGAAGAAGAGTCCTGGGGGCATCTCATGTATGAGTGCCCTGCCTATGACAACAGTAGAATCAAGTTTGCTACCGCAATTCAGAGGAATCCATGTAACCAAGAGTCCTCGCTGCTGCTCGATGAAAACACATACAGGGCACTAACTGTGTATGCGCAGGAAATCTTCGCACTGAGGCTAGCCAAGATTGCTGAAATGAGAACAACATTGGATCATGCTGCCCAAGGCCTGAATCAGACTGGCATGGGTTAGCTCCTTCTCCGCTAGAGGACACTGCCTTGACAACTTGCTAATCCTTTATGGGTAGGAACACTGCTGGTACCATTCTGGTGCGGGACTGCTGGCACTCATCGAGTGCGGGATACTGCTGCAAACCCCCTTATAGGGTAGGATTAGCCGGCACCGTTCTGGTGCGGGATTGGTGGCACTCTGGAGAACTTCTGAGTGTGGGATACAGAGTCCATTGGCCTCTGGTGATCATGCAGGGGCACCTGTCCCCTGCTACTTTAACTCCCACTCCCAGACCCCTATTTTCACCTCACAAAGAGCGGACTGCTCCTTAACTTCAGTCCGTCCTCCTTTCCCTCTTTCTGTTCCTTCTAACTCTTACTCCTGCTCTGTTTTCTCCTCCCCCCCACTTTTTTTTTATATATATTTTATTATTTATGTATTACTTTTTTTTTATTTATTTATTTTATTTATTATTATTTTTTTATTTATTTTATTTTTTTTTTTTCACTTGACCTTTGTCAGGAAGCTTAAGCAACCCTGGCAAAGGCCAGCCAGAGTATAATGGGCAGTCTGGCTCACCTCCCAGTGGTGGTGGCGGGCAACGTGGGGTCCCACTAGGGGCTCTGCGGCCAAGCAGCCAGAGACACAACAACAACAAAACATAACACTACTCTGACAGAAACCAGACATTACACGTTTTCTGGCTTTTACAGAGATTCTGTACTTCTTCACAAAGTACCATGGTGCAGATGTGGGAAACCACAGGTGGCGCCTTTCACAAAACACTATGCCACTATGCACTGTATTTAAGTCTGCAGGTGGCACCTGAAAAAAAAGATAGCACTCTTAGATTCAAGTATAAGAATCTAAATGGAATCAGTAAAATGAATGAGGGAGATATATTTCTCCAATTGGTAGGAGAGATAAGAACTAGGAAGCACAAATATAAAATCTTAGGGATTAACAGAAGACTGGACCTCTTGGAATAAGTTCAAAACATAATTGGATGGTCACTTTTTTTTTTTTTTGCAAGTGCAGGGGGAAAAAAAAAAAAAGTCTGCTTTTCTGCATCATTTAGTCATTCTATTACTCCCATCACACTGAAGAAGACTGATTTATCATACCAAAAAGTTCTGATTAACAAAACCTCACATTCTTAGATCTTTTCTGGTTTTTATAGTTTTCTCAGTTAATTTCCTGAAATAACGGATTAAAGCCAGTCATATAATCAGATCAGGAATATAAATTCTTAAATGCAAATTTCCTAATTTCTTTAGTCAAGGTTTTCATAACCAAAATAGTTAAACCAATAGTAGATGGATCTTTCTGAGTACCTTTGTTAAAATGAAATGGGGAATATAGTGTATACGTATTATATAGTTTTTTTTTTTTTTTTTTAGGTATTCATAGTTAGACCTTATTTCTTATTTATGCTGCTCAAATTACTGATTTTAAAAAAAATAGATTTTCTCTCCACTAGCATTCTGATGATGCTTACTGGTATTGAAAACCAACTTATATTACTCCTAGAGACTATAGATAACCTTCCTTCAACAAAATTGGAAAAAACTTATAGAGTAAGTTATTTATTAATATAGAGTTAATATAGAGTAAGTGTTAATTTAAAACTTTTTATGGTATTCTTGGCCAGTAATGTGCTAAATTTGCTAATATAAAATTATATTTTTAAATAATTGCATTCATCTTTATGATTTATACTGTGATATTATTTCAGAAGGAATACTGTAATTGTTTCATAAAATTATGAAACATTTTCCTGTTTATTAAGAGAAATATAAAACAGTTATAAAATCTATAGGATTGGAATGATTAAAAATTTAATTCATAAACCAATGGACAGAAAGTTCTTAACTGTTAGTGAATTTTTTTTTTTTTACCATACTAGGAGAATACCACACTAGGAGAATTTAGCAATAATGCACATATGGAAAAATGTTTGTTAAAATCATAAAAATGTTTAGATACCAAGATGCAAACAAGAAAATGCAGGCCTCTCCCCACTATATAAAAATATTCCATTAATATCGTTCATTTTGCCACCACTGAGAGCTATGACCTGCATTCAGCTACTTTCAGTCTTCCATAACACTACTATGCTTGTAATATAAGACACCAAAAGAGTGCAAGAAGAAAATACACCTCTGAAAAGGAAATCCAATGAAACAAGAATGAAAAGAAATATTAAGAGTAGGAGATCTGAGGACTTACTTAATAAGTACAAAAAAGTTTAGGATTAAATTCAGAAGTGTCTGAAATTCTGCCTAGACATAAGAGGGAGTACATGTTGAGAGCCATGTCAATCGATTCCCCTTGGAGAGACTGCAAGACTCATGGGTTAGAATTTTTCTCAGCATGGTCTCTGCTTGTTAACAGGAGAGACTGTTTTTACAGAAATGAGATACACTTAAATAGGGTGATGCAACGATATTTGCTGATGCTATTGAGGCAGTGTTAGATGGGTCGGAAAACTGGTAGCTTGGGGAACACACAGACTAACAGATTAACTAGAGCCATGGGCAGAGATGAAAGTGATTCTTGCACTGCTTCTATTGGAATATGCAGCAATTTAAACCAAGATGTCGAGGATTTAAAGGTCTGCTGTGGGTCATCATGGAACAAGTAAATACATGGGCTGTGTTAGGGTAACTAAGAGTAAGAACAGTGCATGTATAATTGCATATGCACTAATACTAGGAGCATAGTAGATGAATTCGAAGATACTGATTAATTCACCAAATACAAACATTGTAGGGATAGCAGACACATGGTGTCAATCAAACATAAAGGGGTGCAGAATTTGAATATGTCGAGCAATGTATACAAAAATGTGTTTGTGTTTCATGGCAGTCTCCAGGGTTCCCCCCATTAGCCGCTGTAGCATCTGTATGAGACATGTGCCAATGCTGGCAGCATGGTGTGTGTTCTGTTGAGTGTTTGCTGGCTCCTGGCATCTTCACAGGCATGGGGCATAGAATGAGTTTGTTCACTGCTTCCCATCCTTTGCCCACGTGGAGGCACGTTGGGGTTCACATTGCACTGACGGTATGCCCAGGAAGAGGTTCCTCTGGAGAGGAGTTCCCCCCAAATAAAGTGAAAGTAAAAGGAAGATTGTACATCAGTGGGAGTCATGTTTCAGGGAGGGGAGGAGTAAAGTTTTAGACAGTAGCCTATGGAAGAGAGAGGCTCCCCTTCAGAAAAGTAGAGTTAGGGGAGCAATGTGTACAGAAAGGACAGACAGGATGGGAGGGGTTATGCTCTTAGTTAAGAAGCATATTAAATCTTAGGCAGTGCATCCAGTAGACATAGGTGGCCAGTGCAATGTTAAGTCAGTTTGGTGTGACATAAGCACTGGGAAAACAAAAATGAGAACAGGAGAGTGTTATAGGCCTAATGACTGTGAGGAGTATAAGAAACAACTATACACAGAAATAGAGTGGGCAAGTAGATCAAAATGTCTTATAATGGGGAATTTTAAATTTCCAGATATTGACTGGAACTTGATTATTCACACAATAGCAAGACTTTTGTGGATTTATCAGTATGAGCACTAGCTATAGGCTTTTGCTTCACCAGGGAAAACAAAAAGAAAAGTAGATAAGAAAATACAAATTATGCACTTTTTTGTTCAAACTGTCAGCCTTAGCTGCCTTCAGAGGCAACCTGTTCCAAGTAATCAACAACTTGCTGGCTAAAAAATTAATTTCCATAAGACATTATAATTTTCTGGTCTGCTCTTTGTCTATATACAAGGGCTGTTCAATAAAGAAAGAACATAAAATTTTTTTTTCACAACATGCCTTTATTAATAATCCATATTTTGTCCTTTTTAAAAGTAGTCCCCATATCACGAAATGCCATTCTTCAAAAATATGGTGGAAACCATTTTTTGACACATTCATTCATTTACGAATCACCTCCGATGTCTTTACAACCTCTCTGACAACTGGAAACATTTTCCTTGCAGCTCCTTTAACTTTGGAAATTAAAAAAAAAAAAAAAAAAAAAAAGTCACAGGGTACAAGGTCAGGGTTGTAAGAGAGATGAAGAGCACATCTGACATTAATGCTGGCTAGGTACTTGATGACAATATGAAGTCTCACATTGTCGTGATGCAGCATCCACCCACCAGTAAAGTTCTGTAGTGAGGTCCCATAACAGTCATATGATGTGGCACAACCTGCTGGTAAACCATTTCTTGCATGTCAAAAAAGAGAGAACATAACCTGCAGAAAACTTTTGCTTTATTTGGTGTTGGCAGTGACACAGACTTCCAACCTGAGCTTTGTTGCTTACTTTCTGGGTAAAAAAGATGAAGCCATGTCTCATCCACCATTAACACCTTGTGCAGAATCTCATCACCTTCCATTGCAGCTCCTGGCAAACCTCCATGCCAAATTGCTGTTGCTCAGGCTGGAATAGTCTTGGAACCCAGTGTGCACAAACATGTGTCATATGCAAATAGTCATGGAGAATGCTGTGCATGCTTCCTACTGATATTTTCAACATTCTCTGCCAGTTTCCTTACTGCTATGCAGCAATCTTCTCTCTCAAATACAGAAGCAGTGTTTATGGTTGATGTGGTGACAGCAGTGGTTGGAGCTCCAGGACCACCAATTTTTTTGATTGAATCATGTCCATCTTTAAACATTCTAAACCACCTGCGAGCTGTGCTATATGGAAGTGTAGATGCAATATGACTCTTAACATTTCATACACTTCAGCTGTTTTCTTGAGATGGAAACAAAATATGAAGGCAGCATACTGTTCCTTGCATGTCATCATGTAGGCAAATCTGAATAGGCATTAATTCAGCATCAAGGTCACACTGTGTGCATGAGTCAACTGTGCAGTTCCACTAAAGGAGCAATTACAAAGAAATTCATTCCTGAAGTAACGTTCACGTTCCCAAAAGCCCCAAGCTGGTTTTCCCCTGGCCTGTACATAATGTACCTCCTCACAGTGGCCTATATGATCCACGCTGCCACTGACGAATCTTGGCACCATATAATGTATGACTGTCCTGACTATGAAGACGAAATCTATTCTGATCACAAAGATTATTAAAATGCCAAAGGACCAAGAACATATACTAATTCATAACCATGACAATTATAAACACTTCACCACTTTTGCACAGGATGTTTTCAACAGACTAAGAACATTAAAGAGCCTAAACCACCAAGAGCAATAACTTGAGACAGATTCTGGGCACCCCTTTCCAGTAGCATCAACCGCCAACCTCATCAAAGCTCAATTGAACTGAAATTCACTTCCTTCATCTAAGTTCCATCAGGCTGATATCTGCAACTGAATCTCCAGGCAAGATCAACCAGTATCTGATCCCACTCAAGACTGCAAAACCCAGACACTGGAGACACTAGCAGCTTTTCTGCCACAAGCCACATTGGCAATCAAACCGAGCACGCTAGCATGGTTTTTTTTCACTCCCCCGGCTACAGGGAGGAGATTGGTTCCTGTCCTTTTCCCTCTGGTGAGGCCTGGGCCTGACTCTCTGGGGTCGCCTTCTCTATCGTCCCCATACCTCTGTCTTTCCCCCCAGGCTTCAGCTCCTCTTTACTCTGTCTATCTCGCAGTGTACACCCTACCCAATTTATCAATTAATAACATCCAAATTTAATCCATGCTTACGTTACTCTTGGCCTTTTATATTCTAGCATTAACCCCCCCCCCCCCCCCCCTTTTTTTTTTTTTTTTTTTTTACATAGGCCCTTGCCGCTGAAATCTTTGGAAACTAGGTGGCAGGGCCTGCCAGAGTACAAAAATCTACTGGGTACCTGACCTGCTTCCTCGGGGCCAAGTGCGGTAACGGTGGGTTCCAACTGCTAAATGGTCAGAAGAACAACAGTACACAACACTACCCATCCATCCACTCCCCACACACTTTTTAAATCTCTGGCCTTCACAGAGTTCTGTGCTACACAAACAGAGATGGGGGAAACCCCTGGTGCAGTCAGACAACTAACACACTTTGCACTTTGTGCGGTTGCTATGTGATGCAGCTTAGTTTGGGCTTAAATTACAAAGCTCAGCTAGAAATAACAAGCAGTATGGTTGTTCATGAAAAAATTATAATCATCCTTTATTGAATGGCCCTCGCAGTTAGTTCATTATATGATGTCACAGTTATTTGGCATATAACAGACTCTTATTCACATTTTTGCTGTCTCAGTGATCTAGATTGACTCAACATTACACTGCAACCCACTCAATTGGATTACTGTTTTAGAATCTCATATGCTTCTTAACCAAGACAACACCATCCTGTCTGCTATCATTTTGTACACCTTTCATTCTCTAAGGAGTACATCTTGTATCCTCTAGATCAGCAGTTCAACGTAATATTTTTTATTGCAAACCCCTTTCGATGTAATATTTTTAATTGTGAACCGCTTTTAATGTAATATTTTTAATGTGAACCACTATGTCTGTATTCTCTGAAATTGTATAATATTTCTGAATTTTTATTATAAAATATTTCCAGTACTACATTTCTATAAGCGACAATGTGTAATAATAAAAATTATTATTAAGTATTATTTATACTGTACTTGTTTTAAAGTACTGCCAGAGATTTTTATTAATACTTAATAATAATGTAAAGTAGTTATTAATCAGTCCAAGCAGGCTAAGAGTAGAAAACTTGCTTCTTGTCCAAATGGTAGCTGAGCATTCTGGTCTCAGATGGTTCTGTTGCCACATCAGCCAAAGATAAAACTGACCTACTAGCATCCCATTTTTCTTCCAACTCATGTATTGATGAGCTTGGTAAATCACCTCAAACCATTCCCAGTGCACTCCATTCAATGCCTCCTGTAGTCTTCAGTCAAAAGGATGTCAGAAGGATTTGATGAATCTGATGCTACGAAAGCTCCAGGTCCTGGTGGTATTTCTCCACTTGTTCTCAAAACCTGTGCCTCTGAACTTACTCCTGTTTCGTGTAGTCTTTTTTCACTTTCTTATTACAAAGGTGTTTTCCTTTCTGCTTGGAAATTTGCTGATATCCAGCCAGTTCTTAAAAATGGTGACAAATCCTTTCCATCCAATTATCATCCCATTGCAATTACTTCTACTCTTTCCAAAGTAAGGGAGAAATCAAGTAACCCGCCAACTCTTAATCTATCTGGAAATCTTTCATCTGATCAATGATTGCCAGTATGGATTCCGTCAGTGTCCTTCCACTGGAGATGTTCTGGCTTATGTTACCCATCTATGGACAAATTCAATGGAAAAGTTTGGTGAAACTCAGGCCATTGCTCTTGTCATTTCAAGGGCTTTTGATCGTGTTTGGCATAAAAATCATAAATAACCTTCCATCCTATGGTTTTCTAGCTGTTCTTTGTAACAGATATCCAGTTTTCTCTCTGACTGCTCACTGCAGGTGATGGTAGACGGCTCTCTGTCTTCTAACATCTCCACTAATGATCGTGTTCCACAAGGTTCAGTTCTTTTTCCCACTCTTTTCCTCTTGTATATTAATGACCTTCTTCCATTGACCAGAAATTCTGTCCATAGTTTTGCTGGCAATAGCACATTACATTCCACCTTCTAGTTTAAGAAACTTTGCCCTGCTCAAACAGCTTCAACTTCAAGTATCCACTACCAAATCCTTAAATGCTGATCATCAGGTTGTTATTTGTTATTTGGTTTTTAGGAGCATTAGCAACTAAGGCCATATTGCTCCGGGAAATGCAGTGGTCATTCCCTGACCTTTCCACATCCTCCATATTTGGTGGTGACGGGCTCGAACCCCGGTCTAATCAAGAAACGTGTGCTACGCACTGCTGCTCCTTCCCACCTGGCTACAGAGGCGCCTGATCATCAGGTAATTCTCCAGTGGGGCCAAGATAACTTAATTTCAGTCCTGTCTTATATCTCGCAAAAAAGATTCTTATGCTTATCTTCGATGATGCTCCGATTTCTAGCAAGATGATATATCTCTTTTGGGGGATTACCCTGACTTCTAATCTCTCTTGGCATAAAGAAAGTTACAAATATTGCTTCCTCTGCATCTGTACAAATCCGGCCTACCATGGAATATTGTTCCCACATCTGGTGCAGTGCCCTCAAAACCTCTCTCAGGCTTCTAGATTCCATTCAGAAGAGGGCAGTTAGGTTAATTAATGACTCATCTTTAAGAGTCTCTCCACTCTCTGTCTCCTAGACATACTGTTTATGCTGTATGACCTTTCTACAGATCCATGGGCACTGTTCTTCTGAATTGGCTTCTATAATTCCCGCTCTCTCTTTCAAAACAGTCCGAACACATGCCACTACCAGCCAACATCCATTTACTGTCCAACTTCAAACTCACAGAACCAACTTTTCATATTCCTCGTTTATTCATTCAACTGCCGTTTTCTGGAACAACCTTCCTTCATACGTATTTCCAGAAAATTACAGTCTACAGAAGTTCAAATATAATGTCAACAAGTATCTTTTTTCGTCTTTTCAATCTTCAACCCATGCACAATACTAATTACTACAGATTCTATAAAAAAAAAAAAAAAAGTACCTGTACATAAGAATGATTGTTGAGAATAAAAAAAAAAAAAATCTAGTATGCAAAATAGATTTAACATGATATACTGTAAGATAGTAAACTAATTATAAGGAATTGTGGGAGATGTGGTTTTTTTTTTCCTTTGGCAATTCTTTACTTTATTGTTTATTATTAGTTATATTTTGTAGTTTACAATAATATACCTATGCAAATCTGAGCAGATGCCATTACAGAATTTTTTAGTGCGAACAACCTGGAACACTTTCGCGAACCACCGGTTGGGAACCGCTGCTCTAGATCAAAGTGATACTATTTTTCTGATATTTGTATTGATAACTTAGCCAACACTTAAAATTCACCAAGCTTCTTTACTCCTAATGGCCTCCTAAAACATGTATAAGCATGAAGTGTTTCTACCTGTGCTCTTAGTAAATAACTTATAATTGCATGCTCCACAAAGGGCCCCTAGCAGACTTTGTAATTCCCCACATCGTTATCTTCAAGGCATGTCAGTATAGAAGTATTGAAATAAATAAATCCGACTCTAATTACACTATCTGTACCCCCCTTCCATGTTTGAATTTTCCTGTTTAATATGCTCAATTATATTATAATTATGTAATTTTATAACATAATTTATTGAAGCTGTTATAAATTTAAAAGTTATTTTTGTACTATTATAGGTAATACAGCTTGAAAAAAAGAACAAGGAAAGGAAAGAAGAAGTTGAAATGAGGCAAAAATTCTTTGAAGAAAGAATTAAGAAAGCATTAGAACGTACTCTAGCAAGTAGCAAAAATAAGGTAATTATACATTATTTTGTAAAGTTTACCAATTGGGTTTTTGAAGCTGCATCTCATTTTCGATACAGTATTTTGTTAAATATTTAGATTAGTATTTTATCCAGTACGAGTATACAGTATACTCCATGATTGGATTCACATAAGAATACAGTAAACCCCTGCTATTCGCGGGGGTTACGTTCCTGAGAAATGCCGCGAATACTGAGTTATGGTTCCCATAGTAATAAAGGGGTTCCGTTCCAAAGTTTGAAATATATAAGAAAAACTAGTCTAAAATTTTGTCTATGTATATATTATATGTACCTTCATAATATGACTATGTACATAGACAGTACATAGTGAAATGCAAGCATAAGGCATCGAAATGAAAATAAGAAACAATTTAATATTAAATGTAATATTTATTAGAAATTTCAAACCAGTGTCTTTGCTAGCTAAAAAACTTATCCCGCCAGTGCTATCACCAGTTTCGTTAAAGTGTGATAAAGGAGTTTTGCCTTTTCACGAATGATGAGTGAACTTAACGGAATTTTATTTTGAGTTCGGTCTTCTATCCACAGATTTAAAGCCTTTTCCATTTTTTATAATTTAACACATCACGAGTTACAGAGCAAATTTTTGAAGCAATTAGCGCGTTTTCACGGACACTACGGCGGATTTTTTCTTCTGATTTCTTAATTGATCATACCGTTGACTCATTGACTTTGTTTTGCCACTGACAAGACACTTTCACCATTAGAAATTTTGTCTAATAACTGAATTTTATTCGCTAATGTCATCACCTTTGATCTTTTCACAATTCCCTTGTTATTCGTAGCCATATTTTTGTAGGGGTTAGAAAAGAATTTGTTCACAATAACATCACTTTCTTCTGTTAACACACTCGAAAAAGTCTGTTTTCACTGTAAAACGGTATATTTTTCGCTTTTGTAAGCATATCAATTTATAAATTTATTCAAATTATAAGCATATAAATTAAAAGCAAACCACAAATTCTTCCATGACAAACGCATTGCACATACTGAATAAGGGTTAGCGAGAAACATCCACACTCACGATTTTGTCACCCCTCTCCCCCCCCACCCACTGAGCGCTGTTTTGACCGGGAAAGATAATTTTAGCCACGCCCATGTTTTTTTTTTTGGCGGAAAATGTTCATGGCGATTTAAAATTCACATTTTTTTAGGTTTCATTTTATATTAAATCAGTGACTGCGAATACAGATACCGCAAATAGCAGGGGTTTACTGTACTTACGTAACCATGAATGAAATAGAAACACCTACCTAATAATATATTGGGTTTCCCTGGGCCTCCTAAAGTTATGAAATCCTACCCAACTTTCTTTTTGATTTCCTGTCACAGATGTTCAGTTGGAGTGAATCTGAAGAGGTGGCAACCCAAGAAAGGAAGGAAGATAAAATCTTCCAATCATTATATTTAGCAAACCTTTGTCATATTTTTCACAAGTAATTTCAAAAATATTAAGGCCACAATGTGTAGATGACACTCTCAGGCTAAATTTTAACTACATATTGTAATCATGTAATAAAGGCCATGTGACATCAGGACATAAATTTCTAACATTTTTAATAGTATGGTAAGGAGACAGGTTATGGACACAATTTCAGAAACTGAAAATGTATCATAAAGACTTACCTATCCAAGAGCATCCTAGAGATATTTCAGAGAACAACCGACATATTACTATAAGATAGTTCAGAGACCACTACTGCACATTGATTTAGCTTGGATCATGCTAGCATCACACAAAGCATTGCTTTGAGGACACAGTTGTTTACATTGTTCAAGAAGGGGGAGGTCTGCAATTCGTGTTCATTTCAAGTTTTTTCATGCAACGGTATCCTCTTCTACCTTACCCTTTCATTGAGTGGCAGGATTTGCTAATCTTCAAGGTCACTAACCACTACACCTATAGCTTGAATAGCATGATTTGCTAATCTCAAAGACCACAAAAGAACAGTTTTTTGAGAACTTGAAACAGAGGGGAGCAAAGCATTGAAAAGATGTTTAGTTAGTTAGTTAGATTTTTTTTTTTTTTTGGCGCATCGGCTTCTGTGGCCATAGTGCAACTCCCAAGGTTTTTGCAGTACTCTGATCCAAGCCCAGGCGGGATTTGAATCCGCGACCTTTGGGTTGCTTGAAAAGATGTGAGGTTGTTTCAGCCACTGCAGTTAGCATCGAGCATCTATTGCTTGTGTAAGGGTTCACCGCAAATGGAAAAAGGCAATCTGTAGTTTGAGAACTTAACTGTGCTGGTTGTCTTTTTTTGTGACTGTCCAGTGTATATCGGTGAATTTTTACATTTTTTTGGCAGTTTTACAGACAACTATTATTCATAATAAATTAAGAATTGATTTCATGGATTATGGTGAATGTTAATAAAAGAAAGTCATATGCCATCAAGGAAAAGCTAACTGTAATGAAAAGAGTAATGTGCCACTTATTAACAGTTGAAAGCCTTGTTGAAAGAATCAGTGAGAAAAAGGACAGAGGGAAGTTTGTATTTTAAAAATTTCTTTATTTTTCAAAAATAAAGGATTTTTGAAAATTTTGTTTGTTCATACAAAAGTATTAAACCCTTTGTTTTATCAGTCACTTTCCCGATAACTTTTGTGCATTTGCAGTCATGTACAATATATATGTGATACTCTACACAAATATGTACAGTATATGCAGTAAACAAGAAATTCATATCACGCAAGCTACTTTGCTATTCACTTCTATTCATGTGTTTATTTTTTAGTTGTTAAAAAATACTGACTACAAAGCTGCATTTATCGTGCTCAATAACTTAACATTAAAAGGATTTTTAGACATTTTAGAGAATCAATGAATTAAAGAAAAACTGTAGACATTGATTATAACACAAGTAACAGCCCCCCCCCCCGAAAAAAAAAAAAACCTCACAGTATAACTGGGGAGCAGGGTATATTGCTTATACACTGATGTGCAAAATTTAAGGACCAGTCAGGTTTTCACCTGTACCTTCTCACAGGAGTGGCCTGGATATGGGAAAAGCATACCAAAGGAACCTCGTGAGGTACAGAAATGAAGGAAACAACACTGACACAACAACAGAAACAAAACGGTACAGAGGAACTTGAATCAAAAATGGCAACATAACACTGGCTGCCATGATACAGATGCATCACTGCCAAAGATGGAATAAAGGAAAGACGTGGTCCTCAAGAGGTGGCCATCCCTAATGTCGATGCAGGATTTGCACTGCCTGTCCATACTTAGAACAATGTTGTTAAGTTTTTGCGGTAACGTCGTCCATTCCTCTGTCAGCACCATCTTCAGCTGGTGAACATTTTCTGGTGGGTGTGCTAAGCGCCTCCCCAGAGTGTCCCATATGTGTTTGATGGGATTTAGATTGGTGGAACGGGCACGCCAATCCATATGAACAATGTCCTCACTTTCCAAAAGCATATCAACAGCTGCAGTCCGCTGGGGTGTGGCATTATCATCCATAAACACGAACTCGGGGCCAATGGCACCTCGGAACAGACGCACGTGGGGAAGGATTACCTCAGTACAGTAGAGTGCACTGGTTACAGTACCGCCTTCCAGTATCTGGAGTTGTGTACGTCCATCCAAGATGACACCTCCCCAGACGAGAACACCTTGACCGCCATATCGATCCCTTTCAGTGATGTTTGCGGAGTGATACCATGTGCCAACCTTCGCCAGATTAGTTGATATAAATAGGAATGAAGAGAAGATATCTAAAAATTTATGTTTTTTAAATATGATTGAAGATTTCAGTGAAGGGGAACTCAATTCACCATAATACCGTAACTGTAATAATACTGATAACTGGAATTGTGTGAGTAAAAACTCACACAATTCTAGTTATCAGTATTATCACAAATGCAATAAGATCGGGTTTATAATTAAACACTAACAGAAAAGCCCAATAAACCGGAAAGGGGCAAATTGTTTTATGGTAGTGACCTCCAGAAATGTGTTTTAGAAAAATATCATAAATGATTCTGATAACGGAACATATAACAATGAAATGAAAGTGTAGTGCAATTTCCATTATAAAAATGACCTTTTAGCGAGATAAATAACTTAGTTATATAGTGAAAATTTCAACTTCCGAGGTCTTGGAACGAATTACCAAAAAAAAAAAAAGCTTTAAAAATGAAATTTTAATGTGTTAATGCATTATGATATTTTCACGATACCTCCATTTATTCCTACAGGATGCAAAATACGTTTCCACGATTTTTGCACCGGCCAGTAAAAACTTATGTAAAGTCTAATTTCCATAAGTCTATTATGTAAGCTGGGGAGTGGCTGTATAATCAAATTATCCCAAGTTGTGCTTGCCAATTTAACAATTCTTAATAGCAGTACTCTGTGTCAGAAAATATTCAACTAGGTTAGGAAAAATAAACTGAACTGCTCCTAACAGCCAAGTCTAGGCAGCAGGGCCTTTGTTATGAACAAAACAGACTAGGCATTTCTGAAAAGGGCCAAGTTTGCAACAGTACCTTTCTTGAAGCAATCAGTTGATGTCTAATAGAATATACAAAGAGAAATCCACAGACAGAAAAATTTTAGGTAAATTAATGTTTTAAAGCTTTACTGTATTGGGTAAATAGTTTAATGGCTGTATTTCAAAATAAAATGTATTTTGCTAGTAAAATTTAATTTCTAATGCAGTGTGAACTAAAAAAAATAATAATAATAGTGGCACAAATTATAGGTTAGGAACCACTGGTAAATGTTATTTAAAATTTACTTTAATTGCAAATTGTATTCTCTACAATTACAATTTTGTGAATTCAAAAAACATTTTAAATTTACAATATGTTCTTAATATAAAGAATATGTTGAAATTAAGTTATTAAAAAAAAATAACATTTCAGATCAGACGAAAACTGATGTTTCGATCTCAGCCATCAGAAAAAGAATCAGAAGAAAAGGAAGCTGCACAAAGGGCTAAAAGACAAGAGAAAGATGAAATTGCATATTTTTTTACTTAGTAATTCCTCTCACCCTCTGCCATAACAAATCAGAATTCTATTTATTATTTATATCCTAAATCCATGGAAAACTTATATTTCATATCTGTGTATACATGGCTAAGTGTCTTAGACAATAAAAGAAACATTTTCAAATGAACTTTAAAATCATTTTAATGAAAATGAACTAGTTAAAATATATTGAAAATAAGTTTTTCGTGTGTGAAAAAATGACTCGTACATCAACTATTTGTGTAAAATGATTATCACAGCATACTTTTTCACTTTACTCATTCCCTCACATTTTTGAACTAATTCAAACCCTCGTGGTTTGCTTTTGGCAACTCCTGCACATTTGATCTGGAATCGTCAGAAAGTAGAGCTGGAAATATGTTCCTCGTTGCTAATGTTTTATGTTCTGTTGAACTGTTATTTCTTAGGGGTTGCTGCCTATGTAGCTTTTCAGAGTCACGTGAAGGCCAAAAATTATCCTTTGGGGAGGAAGAAAAACACAGATTTAAAAAAAAAAAAAAAAAAGTTATTTTTATATAATGAAACACTCAATAAAAGTACATAAGCAAGAGTTAGCCTAGGCATATATTCTGTAAGTCAATCTACAGCAATCAGGGCATTAAGTGGGGGAGATTTATCCATTGAAAATAATGTAAATAATTTTAACTAGCCAGTGTTACGTATTTTCTAACTGATTTTAAGGCACCATTTCTCTATATAACAATATTAAATGTAGCAGAAACATTTAAACCATTAAATATAAACCTGGAATAAAACACGAATACAGTATATGTTCATGAAAACTGACCTTAATTGTGAAACCTTATATGCATGCCATTACAATAACACTTGCTGCACTATTCATTTTCAGATCACTCAAAATCACTAAATTTAGTCTAAATTTAGCACTCTCCCAAACTCGGTCTTTTTAGAATGTTCCATTTTGCAACATGGCAGACTAAAATTGATCACATGGACACAGAATGCACATAAACAATACATACAAGAAAACTTGTAAACCAGAACTGACTAGAAACCAAAACTATATCAGAAATGCCAAAAACTCAGTTTTGTTTTGATGCTGATAAAAGTTGCTTCCTTGCACTGTATTGCCACTACTAATACTACATATATACTACATAGTAATATAACCAGAAATAAATATAAAACAGTATAGTATTATAAAAAGAATTTTTTTGGGATACTTTTTATTCATTGAAATTTATATGGGCAAGAAATGCTTAGAATGCTTCTAAGCATTGGATGAAACTACTAGTTTCTCTTTTGTGATTTTATCTTTAAATAGATGCCGAGTGCTGGAACACAACTGATCTGAATGAAATCCATTTTGAGACTGACAAAAACACCCATGTAGTTTAGTATATCATGTTACATGCTGCACTTCTGACATGCACATTTAGTTTTACACAATGTTAATATGGAACATACATGCTACATTGAATGCATTTTGAATGCTTGTGTAGCATCACCCTAATGGTTTACTCCTCACAAGGCATTTAGAGTGGACAGCAATATTCTGAGGGAAACAGGACATAACCCTGTGAGAGGGCATCAAAAATACAGAATGCTGTAGCAAACAAGCATTGAACTGTGTTATAGCAGGGGATACTTGTATGTGCAAAAAAAATCTGTAAACTTTAAACTTTGGGCATAAGATTCAAAGTAGAAATCCACTAATAGCATTGAAATACCAGAAAATTACCAAATTATTAAACTTTCATTAAAATTCATTAGTTGCTAAACATATTGATTTTGGCAAGAATGTTAAATGCAATGTAGCACCCATCCATCAATTTCTGGCTTTTAAATGTTTTTTCCCATTTAGTTTACTAATTACATTCTGTTCACTAATCCTGAAAAAAAAAAATAAATAAATCCATTTCATCAAGATCTATTGGACAACTGCTGAAGTATCACTATTTTTTTTAGCAAATGACCACTGATAGTTTTATTCGACAACTTATGTTTTATCTATGCCAGAATTAAAATTAGAGCAAACAGTATAGCATTTAAATTTGGCAATTCCCTCAGGGCCCTCACATGGAGGAGGAATAATTAATCCTGGAGTGCCTGAGTGGTGAAAGTTTTCAAAACCTCAATAATAGTCATTTAATAATCTGGTAATTTTCTGGTCAACCTATAATGAGTGAAAACAAAAAAACATATTGAGGACTTAAGGGACTAGCCTGTATCTTTGTAATTATATAACAGTCCATTAACCCAGTGCAAAGTAGGCAGGGTGTATCACACCCTGTACTATTTCAAGTAGATAAAAATGTATTTCCACTATCCCCACCCCTTTAGTAGCTGCCAGTAAGATTATAAATCGTTGTTCAAGGCCAGTGTCTCAGACCGTGCAGTGACTCAAATGAGACACTTGTAAAGTTGGAGAGGGTATGATACATCCTACATGCCTTAACACATTTTTTCCATTAAATCATAAATTGTAAATATGGATTACTGCTGCTGTTTATTGTACATTTTGACTATTTGTAAAACTATACAGCAATAGAAGTTATAATTTTGTTCCAAGTGTTACAATAGATTATGAATGAGAATAGCAGAGAATTCTGGAGTTAATGATATTGAAGATGATGAGATCATAGGGTTAGATACTGACAAAGGCCATATAAATTTTGCTTATATGATCTTGTAAGCTTATATTAGCATTAGTTAAGGCATATGATGAAAGAAAGAAAGCTTATACAGCATCGGCCAAAAAAAAACCTTCCATCCAGTCACTCCAAATGTTTGTCTAGTTCAACCTTAAATTTATTTAAGCTATCAACTTCCCCAACAACAGATGGAAGTCTGTTCCAGCAATCAACTACCCACTGGCTAAAGGCAAACTTCCGCACATCTATTCTACAACTGTCTTTCCTCAATTTGAATCTATGCCCTCTCAGATTCTTAATCTGAGCAAGCGGAATTATCCCATCAGCCCATTCAAGGCCTTGTACACCTCAGTCAGATCACCTTGCAGGTGCCTGGTCTCCAGATGCTGCAACTTGCAGAACTTAAGCCTTTCTTCATAAGAAACCTCTTTGTTCCTCTCACCAATCTTGTTGCCCTTCTCTGTATTTGTTCCAGCAACTCTACATCTTTCCTAAAATGAGGCCTCCAGACCTGTACACAGTACTCAAGGTGTGGTCTTATACGAGATAATCACCTTGTCTCTGCTAGCAAAATTCCTATATATCATTGACAAAACTTCCTGACCTGCTCTGGCAGCCCGTCTGCACTGCTCAGAGAACTCGATATCTGACTGCACAATTACCCCCCCCCCCCAGGTCTTTTTCATTCTCCATTTCCCTGAGTGTAGTACCATACAGTTGGTACATTTCTCTTGGGTTACTGATAGCCATATGCAGTACATTGCATTTGTCAATGTTAAACTTCAGTTACCACTTCTCAGCCCATCTGCCTAACTTTTCTAGATCCTGTTGCAGTAACATACTATCTTACTATCATTAACAACTCTGCCAACCTTTGTATTACTGCAAACTTTTAACGTTAAGCCTGACCATATAAGAAAAGCATAAAATATAAAAATATAAGACCATATAATTATTATTATTATTATTAATATCCATATGATGCAAGGAAGCCTGAGGCTTATGCTGCACCAGGAAAAAAAAAAAAAAAAGTTCCCCAGTAACCCTGAGAGAGAGAGAGAGAGAGAGAGAGAGAGAGAGAGAGAGAGAGAGAGAGAGAGTCAAAAGTAGAAGGGAATCACCAAGAAAGAAGAATGATGATATCCAGCTCAGGACCCTGGGTGTGCCAAGCCCATACTCACCAGATGTGAGCCCCCGGGGTGAATAAGCAAAACTCTGACACTGATCAAGATTTTAGTTATCACAATGATAGTAGAATGGGAATATGGATCAAGAAGAGGAAATATGCACTCCATGGTAGTGGTGCCAACATGTTGATAAGTATTATTTAGGCAAGGATAAAACTGCGAAGTGGCTGCATTCTGCAAGAAGAGCAAATATTTGAACCCATGCATGCAATAATCATTACTCATTTACCTGGATCGAGAATGGCAGCACATGGTGCAAAATCTGTAATGGAATGTTGGAACCTTTTCATAACTGATGCAATGCTCAATGAGGAAATCTTGAAATCTTTCAACCAAAAAATTATGATGCAAGGAGCAGCTGGAGAAGTGCAAGGCATGTCTTACCATACTATAACAATGAGTGAACTAAAGGCTGTTTTGGGCTTACTTTATTTAGCAAGCATGCACAAATCGGGGTTTAAAACTTTCAAGATCTTTGGAGAAGTGATGGCACCAGAGTTGACATATTCCACACAAATATGTCGGTTTCATTTTTTTGCAGAATATGCTGAGATTTGATGACATATATACTCGCACAGAAAGATAGCAATACGATCACTGCACCATTAAGAAATTTTTACAGAATTTGTCAAGAATTGTATTGTATTGCATGTTTCCCATCTAAATATCTTACCATAGATGAACAGTTGGCATCGTTTAGAGGTAAAGGCATCTTTAGACAATATATATCTTCCAAACCCACCAAATATGCATAAAAATATTTGCTCTTGTGGATGCCAAAATGTTTTACGTAGTAAATTTAGAAATTTATGCAGGAAAGCAACCAAGAAGTCCCTTCCATCAAAGCAATACACATTGATGTGGTTGATAAAATGGTACAGCCTGTCTCAGGCACCAGTTGAAAGATAACCTTTGATAATTGGTTTGCCAGCTACCCAGTCATGAAGCACTTACTTGCAAATCACAAACTCACCTCTGTTGGTACTGTTAGGAAAAATAGGGCGATTCTCCTAGAATTTCTGAAAAGACTAGTCAAAAACTAGCCTATTTGTTCCAGGAGGATATAATGATTATATCTTATGTACCAAGAAAAAATAAAGATGTCCTGATGTCAATGCCTCATAATGATGTGAAAATAGATCAAAATACCAAAGTCATCACTTTTTACAACCACGAAATGTGGTGGTGTTAGTGAGCTTTCTGGATCCTATGATATACTTGCACAGAAAGATAGCAATATGATCACTGCACCAATAAGAAAAACGAATTAAAGAAAATGGCCGCTCTGTTTTACCTGATCATGAATACCGCTTTTATAAATGCTTTAGTAGTTTATGAAGCAAACACCAAGCTGACATAAAGCCATATAACTTACTGCAAATGCTGGGCTTGGCTCTTATCGGACCACCTCAAAGATAGAAATAACAATCCTTGCCTTTCAAGAGAGCTAAAAAGGCATCTGCAGAGAGACGTCTGTTGACCAACATCTAAAAAGATGTTAGTCACAAGAAGAAAAAAAACATGAACCAAATGCAGGCCCTTCTAGACCTACAAAAGTTGTCAAAAGATGTCAGGTATGTCCATACAAGAAGGATCGCAAAACAAGATACTTTTGTAAATACTGCAAGACATATCTTTGTATGGGGCACAGAAAATTCTACTGTGGGAAATGTCTAGATTCAATCACATCTGGACAAGATATGGTGGTGGATATAGCTGATTTTTCTTTTTCATTACATCATAACATACTCCAAGGTGTGAAGATGCATAAGTACACATGCCTTGAGTGACTGGAGTTTAAGCCTGTGACTGCTAAATATCATGCTGTTTCTTGTAGTCTCTCTATCTTGTGAACTCCTCTGACCATGTGGTTGTCCCAGAATATAAACAGAATATTTATTTATTTATGATTAAGATGAGAAAGAACTGATTTATTGTGATTTCTTTATTTTTGTGAATTTTAAGAGTTTCTTCTGTTCCTATGCTTTCCTTTGGTGACACTCCGATTTCTAGGCAAGTTGATATATATATATATATATATATATATATATCTCTTTCGGGGATTACCCTGACTTCTAATCTCTCTTGGCACAAGCACATTACAAATATTGCTTCCTCTGCATCTAAAAAACATGGTTTTCTCTTTCGCTCTCGGCGTTACTTTTCTTCCAAACAGCTGTTCACTCTGTACAAATCGCAAATCCGCCCTACCATGGAGTATTGTTCCCACATCTGGGGCAGTGCCCCCAAAACCTCTCTCAGGCTTGTAGATTCCATTCAGAAGAGAGCAGTTAGGTTAATTAATGACTCATCTCTAACAGAGTCTCTCCACTCACTGTCTCATAGACATACTGTTTCTGCTGCATGCCTTTTCTACAGATACTTCCATGGGCACTGTTCTTCTGAATTGGCTTCTATTATTCCCGCTCTCTTTCAACACAGTCTGAATGCATGCCGCCAACATCCATTTACTGTCCAACTTCAAACTCACAGAACCAACTTTTCATCTTCCTCGTTATTCATTCAACTGCTGTTTTCTGGAACAACCTTCCTTCGTACATATTTCCTGAAAATTACAGTCTACAGAAGTTCAAGTCTAATGTCAACAAATATCTTATTTCGTCTTCTCAACCTCCAACCCAAGCACGGTACCAAGTACTATAGGTTCTAATACCTCTCGTGTTTGGGGTTTTCATAAGAAAAAAAAAAAAAAAAAAAAAAAAAAAAAAAGAAAAAAAAGTTAGTTTTCTATGTGAAAATTTTGTCTTTCAAAATTTCTTAAATATTTGCTAAATATGATAAAATGTTTCCTACTTCCCTTCTCCATTTAATATACAGGTAGTTTATGAACACCGCATTATAACATGAACACCGCATAATAATGTAGAATTTAACCCTACACGCCACATGCCATTAGTAATAGCCACCTGCCATGCAGCAGGTTAAAAGCCGACCGGGCCAGCCGGGTGGGTAAAGTGCCTGCCTAGCAACCCAAAGGTCGCGGGTTTGAATCCCGGCACTGGCTTGGATCAAAGTACTGCAAAAACCTTGGGAGGTGCATTATGGCCACAGAAGCCGATGCGCCAACAACTACCAAATAAAAAAAAAAAAGCAGGTTAAAAGACATCAACTTGAAGAGTTTCATAAATGCATTAGACAGAATTATGCAATTCAGTTTATAAAACATTCTAACCATCCCAATCCCACGTAACCAGCTTGAATTAAATAATGAAGTCAGTGTGTTGTCATTAAAAAAGTTTATAAATAAATAAATTTCACTTAATTTGCACACTGGCTCTAATACTTGATAAAAAAGTAAGTTTTTTTCTCATTAGCAGGTACAAAGATAGGAACAATCACAACAGAGTCCTTCAAACCTATCTGCATTATACTTCTGTGTCCTAAAAACAACTGTCACACGTAGTGCATTAAACAGACTGTCAAGGACAACAGAAGAAATAGTTTGCACATAATTGAGTATGTCTATAAAAATTTGTGGTTTCTTTTAGTATACAAAAAAGAAACCACACAGATTTTAAAGGTTTACTTGTCAGGTGCACCTGGAAAGAAGTTAAATTTCAAATAAAACAAGAAAATGACCAAAGAACGATCATGTGATTTTGGAGTGATCCTAATATAAAGTATCCAAATGTGATTCCAGTTCAAACCATGTTTATGGCTCAAAATTGGAAATAACTAAAGAACTGAAAAGTTCTTAATATGTACCAATTAGAATTTAGAAAACTGTTATTCCTTGTTTTGTTTGAAAAATATATGATTTAAAAATTTCATGACACCAGATAGTGGAGAATTCTACTATCTAGTGGAATTCTCTACTTGAATTGAGGGTGTAACTAGTCACCCTAACACAGAAGGAAACCCCTCAGCCCTACAATTTTGGCACCTTTTATCATTAATGCTTGGTGTGCATGTGTGTCACTTTGTGCAACAGTAAGAACAAAGTTTTTATGTCACACAAGTGCAGAGCACCTTGAAGGAAGATTTCTTACCATAACATGTATACAATTGATTTTGCTCTAATATTGCATCAAAATACAAACAGCTGTTTTTTATGTACCTATGAAGGTAAGGTTACCATCATAATAGTCACTACTATAGTAAGTAATATATATCGCACCTGAAACATCACTGACAGTAAATGAAACACAAGGAACTGCAGTGAGTGGTGTATATGTGGGTTTTTTTTGGGGGGGTGGGGGGAGTTAGACATTTAGGATATGGAACAGGTAAAAATTGCTTGAAATCCCAAAACCTTTTCTTGTGAATGGAGTGTGTGTTTATTAGAGTGCTCTAATAGTCCTTCACACACAGACAAACATCAATTACTATATTTCCCCATGTATAAGACGCACCTTAATTTTGGGGCCCAAAATTTGAAAAAAAAATGTATTACATAAAGTTATTGAACTCAAGTTTTATTCATCATAAAATTCATACAACTCCTCATCACTGTCAAAACTCCCATCCAATAGCTTGTCCTCACCTGTGTCTGATGACGAATCACTGTCTTTATATATTGCCTTGTCCTCAGTTCCATCTATGGCATTTGAAATGCCACACTTCTTAAATGACTGGACAATGATCTCAATCTTGATATTTTCCCATGATCTTTTCACCCAGGTACAAACTTCTCCTATAGTTGGTTTCTTCACTCTTCCTGCTGGTCTCAAATTGTCCCCAGAAGACTTCATCCATTGGTTCCATTCGTCTCTCATGGCAGCTTTGAAGGGTTTGTTAATCAAGTGGTTGGAGCTGGGATGTCAAGCCTCCAGGTATGACGGCAAGTTTTATTTTTTGCTCTGCAGCAATCTTCTTTGTGTTTTTTGTTATATGTGCCCTGAACTGATCAAGCACCAATAGGGCAGGTCTGCGAAAGAGCCCACCTGGTCTCCTGCTCCAAACTTTCTCAAACCAGATCTTCATCCCATCCTGATCCATCCAACCCTTGTCATGAACGTGGACAATCACTCCTCGAGGAATGTCTTCTTTTGGCATTGTTTTGCGTTTGAAAATCAGCATAGGAGGCAGCTTGGTTCCGTCGGCACAACAAGCTAGAGCAACTGTATAATGGCTCTTTTCATGTCCACTTGTCTTCACAGTTACAGTTTTCACCCCTTCTTATCAACAGTTCTGTTACTTAGGACATCAAATTGAAGGGGGACTTTGTCCATATTTGCAATCTGTCCCAACACAAACTGATGTGTCTTCCGACACTGAATGACAAAAACGATGAAATTCAAGGACCTTCTGCTCATAGCTTTCAGGCATCTTTTGGGCAAGTCTGGTGCGTGTACGCATGCTTAGTCCATTCTGTTTCATGAACCTGAAGCACCAATTGTGTCCTCCTTTGAAATCAGTAATTTCTTTCTCATCAGCCTCATGCTGAACCATATTTGTGGACACAGGAATTCCAATTGCCCTTTGCTCTTCAATCCATATCTTCAATTCCCTCTCTAAATCAGGCCATTTTGCTGACTTGCCTCTCGTGGCCTTCTTCTGCCATGGCGTTTTCAGTAGGGTTTCTTCTTCTTCTTCCCGTAGCCAGTCTCTGATTGTTTTCTCAGTTGGAGGAGGACCAAACACGTTCAGCAGCACGATTTCCATTTACTTTTGCAAACTGGATCACTTTTAACTTGAATTCAGCACTGTACGAAAATCTTTTCTGAGCCATTTCTGGGCAGAGCGTGGCAAAACATAACCTAATATACTGGTAACAAGTGCGAAACAATGGGCGCAAAGACAACAAGCGGGAAATGCAAGTAAAAAAATCTACAACCACTGTATAAGACGCACCCAGTTTTTAGACCCCAAATTTTTCCAAAAAAGAGTGCGTCTTTTACATGGGCAAATACGGTAATTGTTGAAATCAGCAAGTGAACATTACCTAACACGTCTTTTAATTAAAAGATTTATCAACTTGCTCAGGTAATTTTATGTAACAGCATTTTTTCTTTTTCTTCCGCCTTTTTTTTGCTCCCCTCCTTTCCCCCCGAACTTTCATATCTATTTGAAATTGACAAAGTTTAAATGGATAACACTTCAAAATCTGCCTAATCAATTTTTTTTTTTGATCAATAAAAAAAGTTGCTTCCATCATTTCTTTAGTCTAAAAATTTCACCAGTTTATCTTCAAATCCCCTCAGAACCTGATTTATGAGGTAGAAAATCAAGTCTACAGGTAACGTACAATATTTCATTATTTATGCATTACTGATGATGCTTGTGTGCATTAACTACTTAATATACTTATGAATTATATATATATAATAAAAATATTTTTTATTCTTGTTTTTTTAAATTCTAGTGAGTATTTACTACAATTTAAAACATGCTGAATACATTTAACATAGAAGGCAAAGGAGGGCAAATGCTTGCCCTCCTCAGTAAATTAGGTTTAGAGAGGAATTTAAAAATAAACTGATGTTTTAGACCAAAAAATGCTTGGGAACAGCTTTCTAATTGACACAAAAAAAAAAAACAAAGCTAAAAATCATAAAATCAATGTAAACTTCACATCAATATTAGCATTAGCAATAGTAGAGGCATATGATGCAAGAAAGCAAGCTTATGCAGCATCAGCCAAAAAAAAAAAAACCCGCTCCCATTTCACCCCTCCGTTCATTCCAAATACCTGTCCAGCTCAGACTTAAATTTATTTAGGCTATCAACTTCCACAACAAAGGATGGAAGTCTGTTCCACCAACCCGCTGGTTAAAGGCAAACTTCTGCACATCTATTCTACATCTGTCTTTCCTCAATTTGAATTTATGCCCTCTCAGGTGATTATTCTGAGCAAGAGGAAGAATCCCATCAGCATTGAGCATGCTCAAACCATTCAAAGCTTTATACACTTCAATCAGATCACCTCACAGGTGCCTAGTCTCCAGACACTGTAATTTGCAAAATTTAAGCCTTTCTTCGTAAGAGCAACCCTTTGTTCCATTCACTTATCTTGTTGCCCTTCTCTGTACTTGTTCCAACAGCTCTACATCCTTCTTAAAATGAGGTCTCCAGACCTGTATACAGTACTCAAGGTGTGTGGCCTGACCATTGCCTTATACAAGGGGATAATCACCTCCTTATTCCTGCTAGAAAAATTCCTGTATATCATTGACAAGACACTATGAGCTACTCTTGCAGACCATCTGCATTGCTCAGAAAACTTCATATCTGCCTGCACAATTACCCCCAGGTCCTTTTCGTTCTCTACCACTGTCAATGTAGTACCACAGAGTTTATACGTCACTCTGGGGTTACTGCTTCTCATATGTAGTACTTTACATTTGTCAATGTTAAACTTCATTTGCCACCTCTCAGCCCATCTACTCAACTTTTCTAGATCCTGTTGCAGCAGCGTACTGTCATTAGTGTCCTTAACAACCCTGCCAACCTTAGTATCGTCTGCAAACTTGGACATTAAGCTTGATATACCATCATCAATATAATTTATAAATACAGAAAACAACAATAGACCCAACACTGAACCCTGAGGGTCTCCACTAATAACATTAGCCCACGATGAGCAGGGTCCATTGATTACCACTCTGTCTTCTCCCACTCAACCATCCTTTTATCCATAGCAGCAATTTGCCTTCAATGCCATACTGCTCCAATTTTTTCAGCAGTCTTCCATGTGCAACAGTATCAAAAGTCTTTCTAAGATCCAAATATATGATATCAAAGTTATTCCCTGCATCCAGTTCCTTTGTGACCACATCATAGTATCCAATCAAATTGGTCAGGCAAGACTTTCTCTTAAGAAAACCATGCTGTGTCCGAGCTTGAAGCAAATATTGCCTGTACTTGAAGCAAACCTAACCTAAAGGGTCTACAGCATTCATCTGTGTTACAGCTTTCATAGTCTGTAGGTTATAATCTCAATGACAGAGAGAATTCATTGGTTCTAAGATGATGGGAGACTTTGATGATCAATCATGAAGAAATTCTCATGCTAGTTTACAAAATCCCATACCTATATAGATTAAATAAATTTAACAACCAACATTTATATAGCAAAATTTATTTAAATTCTAAACTTTGTATCTGTAGCTTATTTAAACTTGATTATTCAACCAAATGAAAAGTCATAGGCAATACCAAAAACAAAATATTGCAAACTATGGGGTGTGGCCCAGTACTGGTCCTTGAAAAAGAAATACTAGTCCTTGAAAAATATACAAATAATCACATGATGCTATTACTATCAACACAGCATTCAAGAATGCAGCAAGTCACAACCTCTAAGTGTAAAACTTGTTTCTCATCTCTGGTTGTCAACCCCCCAAATTTAAGAATAAATTGTCTTATTTTGCAATTGTTACTACTGATGTTAAATAACACCATCATTCACATTAGTTTTAAAATTAAATAAAAACTTAATTTATTTGATATTTCATTGTTTTTTAATTTTTGGGCTGCAAAAAAATTGGGGGGGGGGGAAGTATCCAGTTATATACCAGTAGTCAATAACTGAGAAAAAAAGATCTTAATACTATTCAGTCTAGAATAAATAGTATATTAAAAATCAGTTAAATTTAGCAATGGTTACACATTACAAAACAAACACATATACTCCACTTAAAATTAGACATATAGCAGTTATATTTAAATCAAAAAAACAAACTTTCAAACATTCAAGTTGAAACTTAAGTTTTGACCAAATTAAATTTACTAATCTCTTCAAAATTTATATGAGATGTTCCTATCCACATTAATATCAATGCGTTTCAATAACACAACACGTGGACTACATGTTTTCAAATATAAGTAATGCTATAGCAATCAATATGCCACATGCTAATATTTCAGTTATCACAATAGCATATCTTATATGGTAACTGAAATTTTGGTATTTCATTGATATATTGAGATCAAGGATCTCAGTATCATAAAGGAACAGAACTAAAACCAGAAGACCAACTTCAGATTAAATTATAAATATATATATATATAGATAATGTACACAATTTAGTTAGTTTCAAATTATCACAGCTTTCTTAAGAGCATGATGATTTGGACTATATTGTGCAACAATATATGCAAAAATAGGTAAATTGAAGAAGTGAACTAGTGCTGAAATCAGTTAACCAGCAATAGGGAATAGATCGTGAGACTTTTAGTGAGATATGATTGTTGGAGTATACTTTAGCAGGTACTAGAGAGTACAGTGCATTTGTTGAGTCTTCAAAGACTAGGGTCATCTGAGTCTTTAACACAAGGAAAAACACCCACAAAAAGATGCAGCTGCGATTGAAAATGTAAAGTAATGGGAGCACAGTGCTTGACATGTAAGGTTAGTTATCAAATGGACAAGTTAAAATCTGCATTAAAAGCAAGAACATCACTACTTGCACCATGTGAAGAAACCTTCGAAGGATGCACTATGGAAAGCAGGAGATCTTCACTGAAGCCAATGACCTCTGGCAACATCTGGAAAACACAGCTGAGCTCGTGCCAACAATACAAAGGATGGATGCAGTGGGCATGTCCCAATTTAGGCTTTTCAGCATTGATGGAAAAGTGCACAACTGGAGGAAACTGCACAGGAACAATTCTTTGAACAATCTACTCCAGGTACAGGCTACTGGAGGAAATTCAATAGGATGGAATCAAATTTCTGTGACATATTCATTACAATGGAGGGCAATATGAATGCCACAGTATATCTGAACATTCTTGTGGATCAAGTACACTTATGAATAGGGATACATTCAAGATGACACTGCAGTCATCCACTATGCCAAATGTGTGAAAGTGGTTTTGAGAAACATGACAGACTTTAGGAATCTGCCCTGGCCAGCCCTATAGCTGCAGTTGCTCCAAGTTTACAATGCAGAATATATCTTTTTTGACTTTATTTGATCCCTTCTCAGTATGTTTCTATCTTTTTGCAACAAGTTTTAAATTCTATGACCCCTTGAAGTTGTCTTTCAAAAGTTATGTGAACATCAGAAAATAACAAGATCATCATATATATATGTTTCTACAATGTTGGGAATAGTTTGCATCATGTTATTTATTTTGATTGCAAAGAGTGTGGCACCCTTTAGGGGACACCTTCTTGAACATAAGTTAGAGAAAGAACATTTCAATAGTGGACTTTAAAAAGTTTTGCACTGAAGGAAATTCTGGATTAAAGAGCAACAGTTGACCCAAACATCTTTTTTTGGGCACATACTTGTTGCGGCAGTGACGCAACAAGTTGCAGTGACATAACAAGTACAATTGAGCAGTGACGCACTACGTTATACTAGCATAATGATTAATACACGAGTGACTGTGCCAAAATCTACAGCCCAGCGTTCAAAGGAATATCGTGAAAGAAAGAAAGGGAAGTTGGACAGAAATGTGAATCCAGATGAAATTGAACAACAGTGTTTCCCTGTGCCTGGAACTTCTGAAAGCCCACAAGAAAACTCAAGCGCAAAAGATGAAGGAATATTGTGAAAGAAAGAAAAGAAAATTGGACAGGAATGTGAATCCAGATGACATTCAACAAGTGTTTTGTCATGCCTGGGACTTCTCAAACTGCACCCAAAAAAACTTGAAATAATGAAGGAATATCGTGAACGGAACAAAAGAAAATTAGAAACTCAAACTATTCCGAATCATAATGAAATTCAACCACAGAGATCTACTATGATGATTTATGTATGAGTCTTCATTTTATATGTACATTAATGGCATAATCATCATTAACTGGTACATTTAGAGTAAACACAATGATATCAAACACTCAGTTACAACATCCAGTGGAGGCAAATCAATAGGATATGTTGGATATATAAATCCATTTAACGTGGCCATAGTTGGCATCTGTTCCTCTTTTAATGAAGTATGACATGTATTACACGTCATGTAAGTACTCACTTCTTGTAAAGGAAATTCATTTGAAGTAATTCATATGAAGTTGTTGGAAACAGTTTCAAATCTAATTGAAACCATAAACAATCACAAACATTACAACTAAATCCAAATGGGTTTTTGTACACCAGAGTTCTACTATGCCTGATACTTATCAGGAATCTAAAACTCCAGCAGAACAAATGAAGGAATATCGTGCACAAAAAAACGCAAAATTACAAATGGCTAATAATGAGATTCCTGATTACATCCCTATAGTGTCTACACGAGCTGACAGTGAGTTTGAAAAACTCGTGTACAAAAACCCATTTGGATTTAGTTGTAATGTTTGTGATCAATGGTTCTTGTACTTCAAGCCCCGTGATGTCATCTGGTTTGTGAGTAATCATGAGGGTCAAGAATATTCTTACCCTTAGCATTTTCTCTAACATGCTGATACAAATAATAACCATCAGTTTATTTAAAAATTTTGTTCCTCGTGACAAGTTTCCCTCCTACTTATTCCAATCAATTTGGGGCAAATTGAAGTCACCCATAATAAGACATTCACATTTGCTTGCCCATTCCGTCTACATGTAGAGACCCTCATCATATTCCTCATAATCTTTTAGTCTGTAGATTACTCCCAGTCTCATTATTCCTTTGCTTCCAACTAACTCACAGCACACACATTGTATGCTGCAGAGGTAACTTCTGATTAAGCAAAAGCTCTTTTTGTGTTCAGGCTGCTATTGACAAGAAGCATGACTCCACCACCTCTTCTATCTTCCCTATATGTTATACATACCATAATGGAACTTGTCATTTCCAATTTCCAGGTGGAACCCATTTCTATTAGTCCTATTACAGCATTAGTTGTCCTAACCAGTATTATTATATTGGGGGGGGGGGGGGTGGAGAGAGAAAGAGAGAGAGAGAGAGTCAAAAGTAGAAGAGAATCACCAAGAAAGAGAGGAATGATGATATCCAGCTCAGGAGTTGGAATTCACCCATTTTGTTGACAACACTCCTGACATTACTGTAGATGCAGTCAAAACTAAATATTAACCACTAAGTTATTTAGGCTCTTTTCCCTGGCTTTATCTTTCCTCTCATTTGAAACATTCTCACCCTCAGAGAATCTTGCCAACATCAGCTGTTAAAACAACAAACAAGAATTCTTGAGATGGTGCAAGTTTTACTATGAAGGAAGTCACAGCAATTATAAAGAACATCTCTCTATAATCCAAATTGCATTTTTTTTTCTTAACTATAATAATTATTGAAAATTATATCTTATATTTATAGGTAACTTATAAAATGATCCTACAACACCATTCCTAGCAACTTTGTTGCATTGAATGTTTTCAAATGTCATTTTGAACGTATAAATATATATTTATTTTCACTTACCTCTGAATATGATTTAATTTTAAGTGAGCATGGTGATTGTTGTTGGAAATCTGCAGCTATTAATGGATCTGAAAGGAAGTATCACATTAGTGTGGGCACAACTTTAAAATAATTATATATATACAAAACTTTAGTACCACTGTCACTTATTCTCTTAGTCAGCACCCTGATATGGTCAAAATGAAATTTTCTATAAAGAACTTCACATGGTTAAGGGAAAACTCACTATTATCACCCCATGCGAACTCACATTTTACAAAAGCACATTTCTGGAGGTCACTACCATAAAACAATAAAAACAATTTGCGCTTTCCGGGTTATTGGGCTTTTCTACAATTAATTATAAATGGGTAGTAAACTTAATCTTATTGTATTTGCTATAATACTGAAAGCTGGAATTCTATGGGTTTTTATGTTATTATGGTGAAATGTTTTTTCCCTTCACTGAAATCTTCAATCATAAAAAAACAAATAAATTTAAAGAATCTATTCTTCATTCCTATTTTTAAGCTTGTTACTCCGTATCTCACTTGTGCAATTTGTGCACGCCTTGATCATCATTAATGATTGCTTATTATTATTTTTTTAACTGTTTTAAATTTTACAATCCTAAAAAAAAAAAAAAAAAATTACATAAGTCTGAAGTTACGTAAGTTGAAGTTACCTATGTAAAAAATATGGTGATAGATAAAAAATGAAAAACTTACCATGCACTAGTCGCATGTCCAATACGATGTTCCCCTTCATTTTTTTTACAATGCCAATAGCATTGTATTGTAATTTAAATTTAAATTAATTTTATTTAATTAAAATTTTAAATTAAAATTAATGAATTAAAATCATTGTAATTTAAGTCTTATGGCTTCCCTTTATTTTTTAGGATGTATGGTTTGCTCACCAACATTATAATGGTTCATTAAAGATTTAACGGGTGCACCGTTTTCAAACTTTTGAATAATTAAGTTTTTGTTTAATTGAAAGCACAATTGTTTTGCATTTACTCATCATTTTCCCGATTTCTAAACAAAAAAAAAAAAACTATTATAAAAATTTTTTTGACATCCATGACGTAAAATCACCTCAGGGGCTCAACATCTGAGGAGTATGGGCTTAGCACACCCAGGGCCCTGAGCTGGATATCATCATTCTTCTCTTTCTTGGTAATTCCTTTCTGCTTCTCTCTCAGGTTAACTCAGGAATTTTTTTTTTTTTTTTTGTTTTGACTGGTGCAGCATAAGCCTCAGGCTTCCTTGCACCATATGGCTAATAATAATAGTAACAAAACAAAATGTCTTTTTGTGGTGCATCGGAATGCAATGCACTAAACATTTGTTTGTTTTTTTTTTTAGCAGTAGGGGTTGCAAGATAATAGGTACATTAATCTCCCAAAGACAACTTATAATGCTGCTTCTTGTCACTTATTTATGACTTGCAAAATATCTGTTATAGGTATACCTATTCTGGTACTTTGATTTTATGATTTCTGTTTTTTTTTTTTTTTTTTAAATTTGGAGTCTTGAAGTGTCCCGGTTAATCTGCTTCTCGGTTAATTCAATCCCAGTAAATTGAAAGTCTGCTGTATATAATCTTAAGTTTAACAAATTAAATGAAAGAAAATAGAGATAAAAATAAATATAAAATTAGTAATGCAAACATCAGTGACAGCAAATATGCACATTCCACTAAATCAGTGGTTTTCAACTTTTTTTAATAACGGCACCCCCTAAGTAATTTATTTTATTTTGCGGCACCCCTACTCAATTTTCTGCCTGTTCGATCTGATTCTTTCTCTGTATATATGTTATATGATATTTATTACAATAATATAATTATAAAAGTTACATTTCATAATACAAATTATATATATATTGTATATAATAATTTTATTCTTTATATAGAGGTACTGAGTAAACCAATTATAGATCATCACAAAATTAAAAAGATACTGTACACCTTTTTATAATGAAATAAACATATAAATTAAAAAATAATAATAAGTTTAAGTAACTTAAACCCAAATTATGTGGCACCCCTGGAATGTTGTTGCGGCACTCTTAAGGTGCTGCAGCACCCCGGTTGAAAACCACTGCACTAAATACTGCATGAAATAAACTAAAATAAAATGTATGCCAGTAGTACTGCAAACTAGTAGACTGAAATGATAACTAAACCAGTGAAACAATACAAAAGAAAAAGGGGAGGAGAAGTAGTCAAGAAGAAGGTACTGTGGAAGGATTGCTCATAATATAATTTAGAATTTGAAAGCCAGTTAAACAGAATTCAATGGCACCAAGGTTCGAATTGTGTGAAATATCACAAAAGATGGTGATGTAAACTACCAACAATATGGGACCAAATGAACTAAAAATAATAAATAATAATAAAATAGACTGACCATTATGCCCCATCTCGACAGAGGACCACAAGGCCAATAATGGTCAGGGAATCACCACATTTTAAATAGTAGACAAATCCATGTCTACTGTTTTTTTGGTAGACATGGATTTGTCTACCAAAAAAGCAATCCAAAGATCAAGCTGCCAATGATATGGATTTGAATAATGGTGGTCCCTATGCAGTGGAAAAATAATAAGACAGAAAGCCAAGCACTCACATGGCAAAACCACACCACTGACAAAACAACTGTTGAACTAAAATATATAAAAATAAATTGGGCTATAGAGGGCAGTATGGATGTAGCATTAGCAATTTATCACACTACTACCATGTAAATATAATCTTAAGTTTAACAAATTAAAATGAAGGAAAAATAAATATAAAATTAGTAATGCAAATATCAGTGGCAGCAAATATGCACATTCTACTAAATTTTGCGTGAAATAAAGTAAAAAAACTAAAATAAAATGTATGCCAGTAGTATGGCAAACCAGTAGAGCAAAATGATAAACTAAACTAGTAGAACAATAGAAAAGAAAAAGAGGGAGAGGAAGTAGCCAAGAAGAGATGGAAGGGATGTTCCTAATATAATTTAGAATTTGAAAGTGAATTAAATAGAATTTAATGGTGGCCTCTCAATGGCAACCAAGGTCCAAATTGTGTGAAATATCATAAAAGATGGTGACAAACTTTTGTATTATTTCACTGGTTTAGCTAACCAGTTTTTCTTAACCAGTCCATTCTTTATTTACAAAAGAAAAGTTACCCAAAACCTTTACATTTAAACTGACATGATTTTGTTTAAAATTAAATGAAGGAACTATTTAAACAAGGTTGTTAGTTTCATTTGAGTAATTTCAACACAATTTATTAATATAACTCAGGTCACGATATTGTATTTAACAGCATAATATACTAGGCCTGGATCTGGAGAGCACTATTGCATATTAAATCTAATTGATTATAGAGCAATTAAACATGAAATTTTACTTACCTTGTCACTGTTCCATGTTCAGAACCTGATATTTGTAGAGAAAGCTTTGCTGAAAATAATTGGTATAATTCTCTCATTCAAAGAGCTTTTGTATATTTTGCAATTCCAATACACACTGCGAGAAGAAAAAAATGACAACTGGCATAAACAGAAACATGTTGATGCATTAACACAGATCCAGTCAACTGTGTAATTGAAAGAATGCTAATGTGGGTTGCCAAGAGATTTGAATATTTAATAAGAGTAAAATGAATAAAGGCCTGATGTAGCCAAGTGGTCTGGAGCGAGAGTGCAGTCGCACACACTCTTTGAGTTAAATACGATTAACATTTATATTGATGATTTATTGTAAACTCTACTGACCTGATGGTCGTGCTGGAGTATAAACAAGAAAAAAAAAAATTTTTTTCTTTTAAAGCAAAGAGATCTTTTAATAGCCTTTGTAATAATAAAATTGAAAATGAAGTTTTGTTATTCCCAGATAATTTGTTATTTACAAAACCTTGGAGACAGTATATAATTTTTTTTTGTTGCATACTGAATCATAAAAGGTAAATGTACATTTTAGCCATAAAATTTTTTGGTAAATGTACATTTTAGCCAAGTTAATTGTAAATAGAAGTTTAGCTTCTCAGGCAGTTCACTGTATGCTACCTTGATTCTTAATAAAGTTTAAAAAAGATATTATTTGATGAATAAATAGTGCTAATAAGCAAGGATACTGCTTCTGATAATAAAATTTGTGTCATAGCAATTATAGCAAAATATAATAGAAAGATACATGAACACAATAAATGCACAATCTTTCAATGTTGCTATATTAGGAGCATCAGCGACTAAAGCCATAATGCTCCATATATACTGTCCTTAAATTGAGGAATCTTTCAGTGAAGTAAGTATTTATTGTGAAGATAGATGCAAGTCCTTTTTAATTATTATTGTGTTGAAAACATTCCAGGAAGCATTATTAAGAAAGATGTCAAATTATCTTCTATTGATCAAGGATAATATCTAAAATCCTGAATTTCTTTATATCTGACTTTATATCTGCAATAATTTCCTGGGTTGTGATGCAAATAACTGAGATGGTACCATAAATTTATACACTATGTTGCAATAAACACTTGCATAATTGTAAACTTGCGTGGAAGGGAGGGGAGAGAAATTAGGCTAATTTATTTGTGACAGTTAATTTCTAATTATTGAAATATGCAGCTTTCAAAGTTTATTATATATTTTTTAAAATTATTTATTAAATAATAAATATCACTTTATTGGTCATTTGGCTCACAAGTACAAATACACTCACCAAGCAAGAAAAGACCTGCCTTGTAAGTAATGTGGCCAGAGGGTCTTACCTGGATAAATATATACAGCACACATACACAACTAGCATCATATTTGTAGAGGTATACATATCATTTCACACAGAAATAACATACAAAAAAAAAATAGCACTGCCAATTTAGCAGGCAAGAGGCTCTACATGATAGACATTTACACATAAGAGCCCATAGAATATCAGAAATAAATCAAGGATTACAACACAGTAATCCTTGTTCTGTATAAACAGAAAAAGATTAATATCATATTTCTTAAAAAAAGTATCTTATAATTTTATCTTTGGCTGAAGTAGCAATAGAACCATCTGGTTTTGACAAAGGTGGGAATAGAGATCAGCAAAAGTTGTGGCCAATAACTTTCGCAAGAGACCAGAATGCTCGACTACCATTTGTACAAGAAGCAAGTTTTCTACACTTAGTCTGTTCGAAATCTAATTTTGGACTGATTAATAACTGCTTTACAATTGTCGTGAGCTTTGGTGTAGGTCAAAACGAGGAGATTCCAAGTTATATCAGAGTAGACATATGCAGAAGTATCACCTCTGCAGCAAAAGGAATCACACAGCAAGTAATTTGGACAACTGAGATTGGCACTTTTTTTTTTTTTTTTGAATCAATTGATAATTGGGGTTCTGTATATGGGATTTGGCAGACTAAGTGGAAATGGACATCACTGAGATTGGAACTGAGACCACGTATATTTGAACAAGGAAGTGTTGAGGAGGTAAGTTTTTGCAGATAAGTTTGTTCTATTAGTTTGACAATTCGTGATGTATTCAGTAGCAAGAAAAGCTGGGGAAGGGGGATATACTGCATGAAGTAATGAAATTCTTGTTTAAGGCATACACATGGCAAGAATGTACCCAACTCCTTGACATAATGTGGCCTCGACAATGCCCCCCCCCCCACACATACATACTACTCGGACTTCTCCAGTCACTATCTGACAGAGTAAAGGCCGAATAAAATTATACACTAGCTGATCTGGATGCCTCCTAGAGAGTTACTAACAGGTTTAGTCCGGCGAACTATCTAGCAGCCATCCTGCGAATACTGTTTTAGAGTTGTATTCTCTCAAAATGTAAAGAAGACTGGATCTCGTCAGGAGGTCCATCATAACCTCAAAATACATCAATCATACTGCATAATGGAAGAGATGGTTGTCAGAGCTTTTCTCTGGAGACTAAACATGGATTCCAGCATGTCAAGCCTCCAATGAGCAAAGTGGTGGTATTGCACTGGTTGATGAGAGTCATCCATCACCTAATACTGCCTGGTACCACAGTGGTGTGGGTGCCACACCTCTACCCCTGATTACGTTGTTCGTACCTGGGCATTCATCTCCAGTATGCTAGGTGCCATATTTCAGGACTTCACATGGTGGTTATACCCAGGGTTACTAACAGTCCTACCATCATGAAGGTGCAAGCAGATGATTTGGTTGTCCTGTACTGACCAGACTTTGCTGAAATTAGGTCCACTTGATTTGTGAGTCACACAAATATCAGTTCCATCAGAGTTTTAGACTTCCAAGTAGCAAGTCCAGCTTGACATACCTGGGAGAATGTCTCTGACAGTCTCAAGAACCAATTGACTATAATTTCAAGACATCTACATAAGAAATGAGGTTAAACTTTATCAGCAGTGGGATCAATGAGGAAAACAGCAAAGCCCATAAAGTGTCACCCTGAGGAATACAAACCAAAATTATTCTTACATGGGTTAAGTTTTCAGAGCAAAGGATCAGTTTTCTGTTTCAGGAGTTCTGGAGAAATATTAACAAGTGATCTAGGAGGGAGTACATTGTTAAAGAAAAGAAATAAGAGCTTTAGAGTTGTATGTATTGAATAATGAGGGGACATCTAAGTAGATTAAATGAAGTTGAGAGTATGAATTAACAGCCTGGGTGGCTAGAGAGGAGGCCAATATAAGATTTGTAATAATCAAGACTTTTTTTTTTTTTTAACCATTGTAAATCTGGTCAGAGTAAACTGACAAAATTTGGGATGTTAGAGCTGGAAGAAGAGTTTTTCGAAATAGTTTGAGAAGGTAATAAGAGACAGAGAGAGATCAGAATGTTTTGTTTGTTATTTTTACATAAAACAATAAAGGGTGTTTGTCTTTGATTTTAGACACAACAAAAGAAAGCTAACTTACAAATTATTATAGTTTGTGGCCTGGCTGGTAAAGGGAAACATTCTTGGCTCAACTTATATGTTTCCATTATTCTTAAATCAGTCATCTTAAGATGACTGATTTAAGTCAGTATAGACAATCTGACAATAGAAACTCCCAATAAAACCAACTCCTTTTGAACTAGAGCAATAGATAGATGATTATTCTGTTCTGGGACCTAAATCAGGGTGCATCACCTGGCAGGTAACTAGATATTTGTGTCCACTCGCAAGACCTCAGTTTTATTCCTCTCTAGGGCATCCAACTGTTTCTTCTGTGAGTGAAAATCATCTTGGTTGGTTGGTTATTAGGAGCATTGGCAACTAAGGCCATATTGCTCCGGGGATATGTGGTAGTCATTCCCTGACCTTTCCGCATCCTCTGTATTTCGTGGTCACGGGCTCGAACCCCAGCCTAATCAAGAAGCGTGTGCTCCGCACTGCTGCTCCTGCCCACCTGGCTATGGAGGCGCCTGAAAATCATCTAGTAATGTGCCAAGCTTTAATTTGAGGTTGGTACACTCTTACATCAAGGATTTAACTGGGATTATCTTGGAATACGTAAAACAGGCAATGCAAGCAATGAATTCATGAATCACATGGGAATCGCCTATAGCCATTTCCTTCTGGGTTGTGATACCTTCGGATAAAGGATTCAAAGTGGGGTCTTGTAGCAACCATTTTTAAGGTAAGAATTAAGCAATTTTTTTTTTATTTTTTTTTAATGTAAACCCCAAACACAAGGTATTAGTACCTATAGTACTTAGGACCGTGCTTGGGTTGGAGGTTGAGAAGACGAAAGAAGATATTTGTTGACATTGGACTTGAACTTCTGTAGACTGTAATTTTCAGGAAATAGGTATGAAGGAAGGTTGTTTCAGAAAACAGCAGTTGAATGAATAAACGAGGAAGTTGAAAATTCGGTTCTGTGAGTTTGAAGTTGGACCATAAATGGATGTTGGCTGGTGGCTGCACATGTTCGGACTGTTTTGAAAAAGAGAACGGGAATTATAGAAGCCAATTCAGAAGAACAGTGCCCATGGAAGTATTTGTAGAAGAGTCATGCAGCAGAAACAGTACCTCTATGAGACAGCAAGTGGAGAGACTCTGTTAGAGATGAATCATTAATTAACCTAACTGCCTTCTTCTGAATGGAATCAAGAAGCCTGAGAGAGGTTTTGGGGGCACCACCCAGATGTGGGAACAATATTCCAAGGCAGGACGGATTTGCGATTTATACAGAGTGAGCAGCTGTTTGGAAGAAAAGTAATGCCGAGAGCGAAAGAGAAAACCAAGTTTTTTAGATGCAGAGGAAGCAATATTTGTAATGTGCTTGTGCCAAGAGAGATTACAAGTCAGGGTAATCCCCAAAAGAGATATCATTTTGCCTAGAAATCAGAGTGTCACTAAAGATAAGCATAGGAGCAGAAGAATCCTTTTTGCGAGATATAAGACAAGACTGAGTTTTAGAAGGGTTGAAATCGACTAAGTTGTCTTTGCCCCACTGGAGAATTACCTGAAGATCGGCATTTAAGGAATTGGTAGCAGATTTTCGAGAGGTTGAAGCTGATTGAGCAGGACAAGGTTTCTCAAAATGGAAAGTGGAATGCAATGTGCTATCATTGGCAAAACTATGGATAGGATTTCCAATCAATGGAAGAAGGTCATTAATATACGAGGAAAAGAGTGGGGGAAAGAACTGAACCTTGGGGGACACGGGCATTAGTGGAGAAGTTAGAAGACAGAGAGCCATCTACCATCACCCTCAGTGAGCGATCAGAGAGAAAACTGGATAACCAATTACTAAAAACAGTTGGTAAACCATAAGATGGAAGCTTGTTTAGAAGACCTTTATGCCAAACATGATTGAAAGCCTTTGAGATGTCAAGAGCAACTACTTGTGTTTTACCAAACCTTTCCACTGAATTAGTCCATAAATGGGTAACATAAGCCAGAATATCACCAGTGGATCGACACTGACGGAATCCATACTGGTGATTGTTGATCAGACGGAAGGTTTCAAGGTAGTTTAAGAGTTGGCGATTAATTGATTTCTCCATTACTTTAGAAAGAGTAGAAGTAATTGCAATGGGACGATAATTGGATGGGAGGGATTTGTCACCCTTTTTAGGAACTGGCTGGATATGAGCAAATTTCCAGGCAGAAGGAAAAACACCTTTAGAATAAGAAAGTGAAAAAAGGCGGCAAAGAATAGGAGTAAGTTCAGGAGCACAGGTTTTGAGAACAAGTGGAGAAATACCATCAGGACCTGGAGCTTTCTTAGCATCAAGATTCGTCAAAATCTTTCTAACATCCTTTTGACGGAAGACCACAGGAGGCATTGAATGGAGTGTGTTGGGAATGGTGGGAGGTGTTTTACCAAGATCATTAATACATGAGGTGGAAGAAAAATGGGATGCTAGCAGGTCAGCTTTATCCTTGGCTGAAGTGACAACAGAACCATCTGGTTTGGACAGAGGTAGGAGCAAAGATGGACAAAAGTTGTGGCCAATAGCTTTGGCAAAGCTTTATATTTATATTAACCTAATAAATACAAACTTTATATTAATTAGGTTCAAGAACCTTTAGTCAGGATCTCCGATATCTTCTCTATTAAAATTTATCATACACGCACACACATATTTCAAAGGATCACTGTTGCATACAGTTTCATGAAAACACTTTGCCTGAATGGCAAAATACTTTCATGAAAAAAGTACTTTTGCTCTTATGAACATGCCAGTTTTATTTTTATTTTTTTATTATTATTATTATTGGTAAAAACAAAAGAAAACACAGATTACTGCTACTTAAAAGTTACAGCCTAAATATTATAATATCTTCTTTTGGTTAAATGTATTGATATATATAAAGTATTTAATTTTTTGTACATAGTTTTTTTTTTATTATTTATTTATTTTTTTAACAAGAACAGATACAGCAAAACACCAGTCAAAAAACAAGAAGTACTTAGTTTTCATTAATGCTTAAGTATTGTCTTCACTCAATGTACTATTTTATACTGAGGGAGAAATTCAAAATCCCAAGGAGACCCCATACTCTACTGCAGCATTCCCAACCATTTTTGACTTGTGAACGACTTTCAACATAATTTTTTTAAAGTGCACCACTAAGCCTATATTCTCTGAAATTGTATAATATTTCTGAATTTTTATTATAAAATATTTCAAACTAAAAAAATTTAGTAGGGAAAACATTTATTTAACATGATATATTGTAAGATGGTAAACTAATTATAAGGAATTGTAGATGTGGTTTTTCTTTCTTTGGCAATTCTTGCTTTTTATTTAATTTTATTTTACTTTATTGTTTATTATTAGTTATATTTTGTAGTTTACAATAATATACCTATGTAAATCTAAGCAGATGTTATTATAGAATTTTTAGTGTGAACTCCCAGGGGTTTGCGAACCAGCGGTTGGGAACCGCTGCTCTACTGGATAAATATCGATGGCCAAAGATTTAATGTACAATATTTCTCCATGTATAAGACGCACCTTAATTTTGGGGCCCAAAATTTGAAAAAAAAAATGTATTACATAAAGTTATTGAACTCAAGTTTTTTTCATCATAAAATTCATACAGCTGCTCATCACTGTCAAAACTCCCATCCATTAGCTTTTCCTCACCTGTGTCTGATGACGAATCACTGTCTTCATATATTGCCTCATCCTCCGTTCCATTTATGGCATTTGAAATGCCACACTTCTTAAATGACTTGACAATGATCTCAATCTTGATATTATCCCAGGATCTTTTCACCCAGGTACAAACTTCTCCTATAGTTGGTTTCTTCACTCTTCCTGCTGGTCTCAAATTGTCCCCAGAAGACTTCATCCATTGGTTCCATTCGTCTCTCATGGCAGCTTTGAAGGGTTTGTTAATGCTGACATCAAGTGGTTGGAGCTGGGATGTCAAGCCTCCAGGTATGACGGCAAGTTTTGTTTTTTGCTCTGCAGCAATCTTCTTTGTGTTTTTTGTTATGTGTGCCCTGAACTGATCAAGCACCAATAGGGCAGGTTTGTGTAAGAGCCCACCTGGTCTCCTGCTCCAAACTTTCTCAAACCAGATCTTCATCCCATCCTGATCCATCCAACCCTTGTCATGAACGTGGACAATCACTCCTCGAGGAATGTCTTCTTTTGGCACTGTTTTGCGTTTGAAAATCAGCATAGGAGGTAGCTTGGTTCCGTCGGCACAACAAGCTAGAGCAACTGTATAATGGCTCTTTTCATGTCCACTTGTCTTCACAGTTACAGTTTTCACTCCCTTCTTATCAACAGTTCTGTTACTTGGGACATCAAATTGAAGGGGGACTTTGTCCATATTTGCAATCTGTCCCAACACAAACTGATGTGTCTTCCGACACTGAATGACAAAAACGATGAAATTCAAGGACCTTCTGCTCATAGCTTTCAGGCATCTTTTGGGCAAGTCTGGTGCGTGTACGCATGCTTAGTCCATTCCATTTCATGAACCTGGAGCCCCAATTGTATCCTCCTTTGAAATCAGTAACTTCTTTTTCATTAGCAATTCTTCTTGCCTCATGCTGAACCAGCTTTGTGGACACAGGAATTCCAATTGCCCTTTGCTCCTCAATCCATATCTTCAATTCCATCTCTAAATCAGGCCATTTTGCTGACTTGCCTCTAATGGCCTTCTTCTGCCATGGCGTTTTCAGTAGGGTTTCTTCTTCTTCTTCTTCCCGTAGCCAGTCTCGGATTGTTTTCTCAGTTGGAGGAGGACAAAACGTACGTTCAGCAGCACGATTTCCATTCACTTTTGCAAACTGGATCACTTTTAACTTGAATTCAGCACTGTACGAAAATATTTTCTGAGCCATTTCTGGGCAGAACATGGCAAAACGTAACCTAATATACCGGTAACAAGTGCAAAACAATGAGCGCAAAGACAACCACAAAAAAGCGGGAAATGCAAGTAAAAAAAATTTACAACCACTGTATAAGACGCACCCAGTTTTTAGACCCAAAATTTTTCGAAAAAAGGTGCGTCTTATACATTGGGGAAATACTGTAAATACATACATACAGATTTATAACAAAATAAATGCTTACTTATGTTCTCTTTCTGATCTTGTTTGAATAAAGTTTTCTCTGAGAGAATTAATTCTGATTGCTTTCCTAAACGATCACTTGAGGTCGATATCTTTTGGAACTTTTTTACATAATTGATTTCTTCCCTGAAAGACCGTTTCATGCCAATGCAGGAATTATCTGAAAGTAAACTGCTACAGTTATCTGCTTTGCAATAAACATGTAATTTATAAAAAAAAAATTACATTGCCTCAGGCCATATCTTGATCTTTTGCAAATGTATACTAAATCATAATTACTATCAAGAGTAATCATTTTTCTACCATATTGCCTATATACTGTTTGGTCATCAACTATAGATAAAACTATAGATTCCTTTCTAAGAGAAAAACAACTGAAACAATTTTTAGCACACTTATAAAAAATAAAACACAAACATGCAAATATCAATGAATAAAAAACACAAAATAAACAAAGTAACCTCAATAGTATATAATACATTGACCACTTCAATATAAAGTTCAACAATATTAAATTTCTTTCAAAAATATTAGAAAATGAAGTCCATTTTGCTAGAGCTAAGTCATATTTTATAAGTTAGTTATAGGAATGGCAAATGTAAATTACATCTGCAGACTTCTTGGCAAAGTTCTCCACTTCCATATTGATTGTAATTTATTGCCCCCAAAACAAGATTTCAAAGTTAATGGAAGTGAAGCTATATAAATAAAATTAAATTTGGCTCAATCCTGTTAATCACTATATAAGATCTGATCAAAAGGTTCTACAACTTTATTACGAAAGAAGTGGTGGAATTAGAGGGCCAAGATGAATAGTAAACATAGGGAAGGGGTTACCACAATTACTGGTTCAAACCAGTTTCCCATTCCACAAAACCAATAATGATCAACGTAAGTTGACTGCTCATTACTGGTTTTGCATCTACCAGTGGCGTAACCAGTATGGGGCTGATTGGGGCCGCAACCCCCTCTAAGCCTATACTCTACTCTGATATTTTTACTTTGTACTGCTATTTTCCATATTTCAAAACACTATTCCAATTTCAATTTAAACATTATTTGACAACACCGCACAAGCAAAAGTTCAGCTATGTCCCTTACTGTACTGAAGTTATCAGTTCAAGCTCTGAGCTCCGCGTACTTTTTCCACCGCGCATCTGACTTTCGCAGCTTTTGGTCGGCTGGTTCAACTGTAAATATGCATAATAAGTAGGTAGGCTAATATCTAACAAGATTTTTGACTTAGTTGTAAAGTGACATCAGTGCGATTTGCAGCTTTTGTTTGTATGTGTTTCTTTGGTGTAGTTACAATTTGTGTTTCTGTGAAAATTTATAATCCACACTTGAATAAATTTAATTGCAAGAGACGAAAAATAGAAAGGAGGTAATTAAATTTTAAATTGGTGTATAAAGAGCTTATATTGAGAATTTGTAAAAAATTTACATTTCATTTCGTTGATTCTCACAGTTGCTTTTGTTAGGCTGCAATTTACTAGCATACTTTTATTAACTAAATTACTCAATATAAAAGATAAGCTTTTTTTTTCATTAAAAGTAAATGTTCCACATTATATTTCACTTTTTTCTACATACATAGTTATAATCCCAAACTTGGTGCTAAGTTTAGGGATCTAGCTTCTAGCAAACTACATGTAAGAGATACGAAGTCGGTTAAATTAGCATTAGCATTAGTAGATGCATATGATGCATGAAAGCAAGCTTATGCAGCATTAGCCAAAAAAAAAAAAAAAAAAAGCTCCCATTTCACCCCTTTATTCATTCCAAATACCTGTCCAGCTCAGCCTTAAATTTATTTAGGCTATCAACTTCCACAACAAAGGATGGAAGTCTGTTCCACCAACCAACTACCTGCTGGCTAAAGGCAAACTTTCGAACATCTATCCTAGATCTGTCTTTACCCCACTTTTAAATTTATGCCCGCTCAGGTGATTATTCTGAGCAAGAGGAAGAATCCCATCAGCATTCAGCATGCTCAAACCATTCAACGCTTTATACACCTCAATCAGATGACCTCGCAGGTGCCTAGTCACCAGACACTGTAATTTGCAAAACTTAAGGCTTTCTTCATAACAGCAACTCTTTGTTCCATTCACTAATCTTGTTTCCCTTCTCTGTACTCATTCCACCAGCTCTACATTCTTCTTAAAATGAGACCTCCAGACCTGTATACAGTACTCTAGGTGTGTCCTGACCATTGCCTTATACAAGGGAATAATCACCTCCTTATCCCTGTATCTTGTTAATGATATACATTCCTGTATATCATTGACAAGATACCATGAGCTACTCTTGCAGCCCGTCTCCACTGCTTAGAGAAATTCATATCTGCCTGCACAATTACCCCAAAGATCCTTTTCCTTCCTTACCACTGTCAGTGTACAACAGAATTGATACTTTGCTCTGGGGTTGCTGTTTCCCATATGTAGTACTTTACATTTGTCAATGTTAAACTTCATTTGCCACCTCTCAGCCCATCTGCTCAACCTTTCCAGATCCTGTTGCAGCAGCATAGCATCAGTAGTGTCCTTAACAACCCTGCCAACCTTTGTATCGTCTGCAAACTTGGACATTAAGCTTGATCAATATCATTTATTAATAGAGAAAACAACAATGGACCCAAACTGAACCCTGATGGACTCCACTAATAACATTAGTCCATGATGAGCAGTATCCATTGATTACCACTGTCTTCTCCCACTCAACCATCCCTTTATCCATAGCAGCAATTTGCCTCCAATGCCACACTGCTCCAATTTGTGCAGCAGTCTTCCATGTGCAACAGTATCAAAAGCCTTTCTAAGATCCAAATATATGATATCAAAGTTATTCCCTGCATCCAGCTCCTTTGTGACCACATCATAACAAAACCATGCTGTGTCCAAGCTTTTAACTGAAGTCTTGTCTAGATGATCTGGCAGTGCCTTTTTAACCAGTGCCTCCATTAATTTTCCTGAAACAAAAGTTAAACTAACAGGTCAATAATTACTTGTGTCGCCCTTTGATCCTCCTTTGTGAATTGGGATCACATTTGCACATTTCCATCGATGGGTACCTCCCCTGACTCCAAAGAAGCTGTTATAATTATTGCTAAGGGTTTGCTTACTTCCTTTGCTGCTTCCTTTAATATAACTGGATAGATCCCATCCACTACGGGTGCCTTTTTTATGTTTATCTTCAACAATTTCTCCTCCACTTTCCTCAGTTATTACAAAATCATCTAGCTCACTGCCAGAGTTTAACTCACCTCTGGCATTCCCCTCATTGAATAACTTCTCATGTGTGAATGTAGATGCAAAATACTCATTTAGTTTGTTAGCCACCTGAGCAGGATCATCAACAGTTGAACCATCAATATCCAGTGCACCAATCTGATTCATCCCTTTCCTTCTAGAGTTTACATAGGTAAAGAACTCTGTTGTTTTTCTTTGCATCCTTTCCCAAAGATTTCTCATAATCTGCCTTTGCTTGCCTAATCTCCTTTGTGACTTGGTTACAGACCAGCTTATATCTATCATAGGCTTCCATGTCACCTTTTAATTTATATGTATCCCATGCATTTTTCTTCTCTGCCATATGTCTCATTAGTTCATCTGACATCCATTTAGGCCTAAACAATGAACAATATTTTTTAGTTGGTATGTAAAGTCTAGTAGCTTCCAAGATAAATTCTTTGAATGCATCCCATTTGGAATTTGCTGTTGGTAACATCTTCAGTTGGTCCGGTCCCACCGTATAGAATTTAAATACTGTCTCAGACCACCTCAGTCGCCTTTACGAAAGCAAAAACCCTTCCCTTTACCCTTGATGGTAGTTACCTCTTTGAGTAAATCCCACTTCAGCACACTGTGATCACTGCCTCCTAATGGTTCCTTTATCTGCAGATTCTTAATGCATGAAGAATCACTACTGATAATCTGATCAAGAGTATTACTCCCTCGAGTTGCCTCCCGAACATGCTGATGTAGGAAACAATCATTCAATAAATCCGCAAAAGCCTTGCTAGTGTGTGAGTGACCAACCCACAAATTCCAGTCAATATCTGGGAAATTAAAATCCCCCATTATAAGACTCTCTGATTTACTGGCCCACTCCATTTCCCTGTACAGTTTCTTATTATACTCAGTCATTAGGCCTATAGCACACTCCTACTCTCAATATTCTAAATTGCTGATGGAACTGATATTCGGGTGACACTCAAGTCAAGTGGACCCAATTTTGGCGAAGTCAGGACGGTCTGTGACAGCCAAATCCTCTGCTTGCACCTTCACGATGGTGGGACTATTAGTAATCCTGGGTATAACCTCCATGCACAAGTACATGGTGGATGACCACACAGGTGTGAACCAATGTAAGCAGGGGTCGAGGTGTGGCGCCCACGCCACATGGAGAAATGCCGCCTCTCTATGTTACCAGACAGTACTAGGTGGTAGATGACTCGCATCAACCGGTGAAATACCACCACTTTGCTTATTGGAGGCTTGAAGTGGTGGGACCCATGTTTAGTCTCTAGAGCTAAGTTCCGATCAACCCTTCCCTATCTCTTCCATCATGCAGTATGATTGATGACTTTTGAGGTTATGATGAACGTCGTGGCGAGATCCAATATTCCTTACATTTCGAGGGTACAGCTCTAAAACGGTGTTCGCAGGCCGGCCGCTAGTTAGCACACCGGACCGAGCCTATTGGTAACTCTCTAGGAGGCTTCCGGATCAGCTAGTGTATAATCTTGCTACCTCTACTCTGCCAGATAGTGACTGGAGGGAGTCCGAGTAGTGTGTATGCGGGGAGCATTGTCGAGGCCATGTTATGTCAAGGATCTGGGTATATTCTTACCAGGTGTGCGCCATATCCAAAAATTTCATTACTTCATACAGCATGTCCCACCCACTTTTTCTTACTATTGAATACACCATGAATTGTAAAACTAATAGAGAAAGCTTATCTGCGAAAAGATCTAAACCTCCGAAGCACTTCCTAATTCATTTCACAAATATATGTGGTTTCAATTCTAATCTCAACGATGTCCATTTCCACTTGCAGTCTGCCAAACCCAATGTACGTTTTCTGACAGAATCTCAGTTATCGGTTGATTCAACTACTGCTCATCTCAGATGCCCAAATTATTCGCTGTATGATTCCATTCGCCTCAAAGGTGGTACTTGTGCATATGTCCGTTCTGATATTCCCTGTCAGACACTTGGCAATTTGGAATCTCCTCTCTTTGATCTTCTCTGGTTTAAAATCTCTCTACCTCATTGTGTCAAATTAATCTGTTGTCTCTACCGTTCTCCCAACTCCACTAATCACTTGGAGCTCTTTGACTTCCTGTCTTTGCAACTTGACTTTCTCCAGTTGAACTTTCCTAACAGTGAGGTTATTTTCCTTGGTGATTTTAATGTTCACAACTCCAGCTGGCTTCCGTTTTCTAGTCACACCGACCCAGCAGGTCGAGATGCTGAGGCTTTTGCAATTACTAATGACCTAGCACAGATTGTTCATTAACCTACAAGAATACCGGACAATGCTAATCATACAGCCAATACGCTTGATCTTTTTCTCACAAACAACCCTTTTAAGTACACGGTTGAAGTGAGAGGTCCTTTAGGCACTTTAGATCACAACTTGGCGATTGTCTCTTCTCCAATGGAACCTTTAGCTCATGGCTATTCCCAACCTCGTGTTGTTTGGCATTACAAGAATGCAAAATGGGAGATCAAGCGAGACTTCTTTTCTTCTTTTCCTTGGTCGGATTACTGTTTCAAAACTTTTGATGTAAACATTTGCTCAGATCATGTCAGTGAAATTATTCTTGCAGGAATGGAATCCTTTATCCCACACTCCACTTCAAAATCTCGTCCTTTATCTAAAACTTGGTTTTCCACTAAAAGTGCTAAGGCGGTTCAAGAGAAGAATGTTGCATATCCTAATTGGCTTGTTTCTAATTCTTCAGTTTCATTTTCTGCATACACCAAAGCTTGCAATAATTGTAAAGCAGTTATTAATCAGTCCTAACTAGGGTTTGAACAGGCTAAGAGTAGAAAACTTTCTTCTTGCCCTAATGGTAGCCGAGCATTCTGATCTCTTGCCAAAGCTATGGGCCGCAACTTTTGCTCATCTCTGCTCCCACCTCTGTCCAAACCAGATGGTTCTGTTGTCACTTCAGCCAAGGATAAAGCGGACCTGCTAGCATCCCATTTTTCTTCCAGCTCATATATTAATGATCTTGGTAAAACACCTCCCACCATTCCCCACACACTCCATTCAATGTCTCCTGTGGTCTTCCGTCAAAAGGATATCAGAAGGATTTTGATGAATCTTGATGCTAAGAAAGCTCCAGGTCCTGATGGTATTTCTCCACTTGTTCTCAAAACCTGTGCTCCTGAACTTACTCCTATTCTTTGCCGCCTTTTTTCACTTCCGTATTCCAAAGGTGTTTTTCCTTTTGCTTGGAAATTTGCTCATATCATACTCTTTCTAAAGTAATGGAGAAATCAATTAACCGCCAACTCATAAACTACCTAGAAACCTTCCGTCTGATCAACGATTGCCAGTATGGATTCCATCAGTGTCGATCCACTGGTGATATTCTGGCTTATGTTACCCATTTATGGACTAATTCAATGGAAAGGTTTGGTGAAACACAAATAGTTGCTCTTGACATCTCAAAAGCTTTTGATCGTGTTTGGCATAAAGGTCTTATAAACAAGCTTCCATCTTATGGTTTGCCAACTGTTTTTAGTAATTGGTTATCCAGTTTTCTCTCTGATCGCTCACTGAGGGTGATAGTAGATGGCTCTCTGACTTCTAACTTCTCCACTAATGCCGGTGTCCCCCAAGGTTCAGTTCTTTCCCCCACTCTTTCCCTCTTGTATATTAATGACCTTCTTCCATTGATTGGAAATCCTATCCATAGTTTTGCCGATGATAGCACATTGTATTCCACTTTCCATTTTGAGAAACCTTGTCCTGCTCAATCAGCTTCAACTTCTCGAAAATCTGCTACCAATTCCTTAAATGCCGATCTTCAGGTAATTCTCCAGTGGGGCAAAGACAACTTAGTCGATTTCAACCCTTCTAAAACTCAGTCTTGTCTTATATCTCGCAAAAAGGATTCTTCTGCTCCTATGCTTATCTTTAGTGACACTCCGATTTCTAGGCAAAATGATATATCTCTTTTGGGGATTACCCTGACTTCTAATCTCTCTTGGCACAAGCACATTACAAATATTGCTTCCTCTGCATCTAAAAAACTTGGTTTTCTCTTTCGCTCTCGGCTTTACTTTTCTTCCAAACAGCTGCTCACTCTGTATAAATCGCAAATCCGTCCTGCCTTGGAATATTGTTCCCACATCTGGGTGGTGCCCCCAAAACCTCTCTCAGGCTTCTTGATTCCATTCAGAAGAAGGCAGTTAGGTTAATTAATGATTCATCTCTAACAGAGTCTCTCCATTTGCTTTCTCATATATGTACTGTTTCTGCTGCATGCCTCTTCTACAGATACTTTCATGGGCAATGTTCTTCTGAATTGGCTTCTATAATTCCCATTCTCTCTTTGAAAACAGTCCGAACACGTGCCGCCACAAGCCAACATCCATTTACTGTCCAATTTCAAACCCACAGAACCAACTTTTCATCTTCCTCATTTAGTCTGAACTGCTGTTTTCTGGAACAACCTTCCTTTATACGTATTTCGTGAAAATTACAATCTACAGAAGTTCAAGTCCAATGTCAACAAATATTTTCTTTCGTCTTCTCAACCTCCAACCTAAGCACGGTACTAAGTACTATAGGTTCCAATACCTCTCGTGTTTGGGGTTCACATAAAAAAAAATAAATAAATAAATAAATTTTGATCTCCCAGTGCTTATGTTACACGAAACTGGCTCGACACTGCATTGTCCTGCGATGTCGACTGGCTTCACTTCCTTGGATTTTATGTGTTTCTTAACTAATGGCATAATCCCCCTCCTCCCTTCCTATCCTGTCCTGTGTATCCTTCCTTTACACATTGTACTCCCCAAATTCCAGTTCTTCATTCCTTATATCTGTGTGACACCACGTCTCTGATATCCCAACAATATCTGCCTTTGATGTTTTGAGCAATACCTCAAATTCTTCAAATTTATTTACCAAACTCCTAGTATTGGTGTATACACAAGTATACATGCACCTGTTCCTATTCTTAGCTACCCTAACACAACCCATGTGTTTACTTGTACCGCAATGACTCCCAGCAGTCTCGGAAATACCCTGCATCTTGTTTTTCCAGGCTGCTGCTCATTCTAATAGAAGCAGTGCAAGAATCACTTTCACTTCTGCCAGTGGCTACTGTTAATCTATTAGTCCTTGTATCCTCCCAAGCTAGCAGTTTTCCGACCCACCTAACACTGCCTCGATAGCATCAGCAAATATTCTTTCACCCTTTCTATTTAAATGTATCCCATTCCTGTAGCAGCAGTCTCTTCTGTTAACAAGTACAGACCAGGCTGAAAAAAATCCTACCCCTTAAGCCTTGCACAATCTTTCTAGGGCTGAATTGATCGACAAGGCTCTCATCATATACTCCCTCCTATCGTGTCTGGGTAGAATTGCAGACACTTTCAAATTCAACCCTAATTCATGGCTTTTTTTCAACAGTGACCTGTACTTGTTAAGTAATTCTGCCGGTCTCCTACTCTTAATGTCATTATTGCCAACAATATCACCTTTTCTGCCCTTAAAAGATGATATCCGCTCTACAACGTCATGAACCTTTGCCCCCTGGCAGACATACCCTGGTCCTGTTCCACCTATCCTTTTTACATACCATGTTCCCCATTTTCCTGAGAATAGAGTCACCAACAACTACTAGTTCCTGTGGGACCAGCGCATTCTGCCTTGGGGCTAATGTTGCGTAATTGTGGCCTAATAATGATCGATTGTTGTTGTTGTTTGGTTTTTAGGAGCATTAGCAACTAAGGCCATATTGCTCCGGGGATATGCGGTGGTCATTCCCTAACCTTGCCGCATTCTCTGTATTTGGTGGTCACAGGCTCAAACCCCGGTCTAATCAAGAAGCGTGTGCTATGCACTGGCACTCTTGCCCACCTGGCTACGGAGGCGCCTATGATCCATTGAAAAATGAATAAAGAAGTTTACAGAGGATTAAATTTCAGAACTATCTGATCAGCGGCATAATTTTTATTCGACAGATAAACCTAAAAAACACACCTTCCTCAGAAGATAAAAGCAAAATTCAAAATTTTACATTTTTTCGAAATTCTCAAAAACAAAAAAAATTTATTTTTCGATGGATTAGGCCCCTAATTACGCAATTTAACCAACTTTGCATCTATTTCTGTTTTAGAGATCCTTAATGCTCAGCCTTGAATTTGAAGACCCCTATATAAAATTTCGCTTGACTTAAGGTTTCCTTTCTTTTTTTTTTTTTTTAGATAAAATGGAAAAACCAAAACAAAGTTCAACGTTGCAATTTTTGGCAAAAAAATTCAAAACTAGTGATGGTGCATCTGAGCATCAAAATTCTGTTGATGTCCAGGATATGAAGTCAGCAAATGCAGAGGAAATTGAAGTTAAAATCAATGAAAAGTGTGAAGTTAATGACATTGCATTACTTAAAGACAAAAAAAATGTTTATCACGGATTTAATCAAGACTTTGGGTAGTGTTTGGGTTCCCCGATTCTAACTATAACTTTCCTGGATCTACCGATCAAAAAAAAAAAAAAAGTTTAGATGTTTTCAATTTTCTTGGTTGAGAAAATATGAATGGTTAGCCTATTCAAAAACAGAAAATGCTACATATTGTAAATATTGTGTTCTATTTTCTAGTACAAATGTAGGTCATAATCAGACTCAACAGGTTGGACATTACTGAAAACTGGGTATAATAAGTGGAAACATGCCACTAGAAATTTTAACTTGAATGCTACTATGCACTATCATGGTATATCCTGATGTCAAGCTAATGATTTACACCAAGTTATTATTGGAAAACGTTTATCTGTACAAGAATTGCTGGATAAATCAAAATACGAAGAATGAATGGAAAAGACTTGTGCCAATAATTAAAACGATTCTACTTCGTGGAAAGCAAGGAATACCATTAAGAGGTCATCGAGACAGGGGCCATTAACTTATCAGAAGCTGTAAACTACAATGAAGGAAACTTTCGGGAATGAGTTGAGTTGATACCAGGGACACTGTTTTAGAAAATCATTTAAGAACTGCCGGTAAAAATTCATTATACACTAGTGCGGGCATCCAGAATGAAATGAATGTTGTGGTTCTATAATTCAAAAACAGATTGTGAACAAAGTGAAGGAAGCTAAATATTTTTCTGTGTTAGCTGACGAAACTACAGACATTTCAACAAACATCGCTTCATGTCAGATATGTAGACTAAACAAATTTTCAAATTAGCGAAAATTTTCTTTCATTTGTCCCTCTAAATTCTGCAACTGGCGAAAATATAGCGAAAGAAATAATTAATCAACTTGAAAAATTTGGGCTAGATATAAAAAATATCCGCAGACAAGGATATGATGGGGCTGGGGCAATGAGCAGCAGAATAAATGGCGTCCAGGCTCATATACAAGAATTAAACTCAAAAGCACTTTACGTGCACTGCATATCTCATTGCTTAAATTTAGCAATTTTGGATTCATGTGATTTGCAAGATATCTGAAACTGCATGGGAATCATTCAAAGAGTTTACACATTCTTTCAGTATCCAAAGAGGCAGTTGGTATTAGAAGAACCGATAGAAGAATTGTGTCCTAATTCCAAGAAAAAAGCATCTCAAAAAAATGTGCCCCACTAGGTGGGTGGACAGGCACGAATCTGTAATTATATTCACTGAATTGTTAGAACCAACTTTTGCAGCATTAACAGTAATAAGATCATGGGAAGATAAAGATACAGCAACAAATGCACAATTAATTACTTCTCAATTCCATCCAGAAAGGTAATTTTTTGGTTGCTTTATATATATTGCTGAATGCTTAAAATAGAAATCAGCAATAGTATTGGCTTGAGTAAATACTTGCAAACCATTAATATCGATCTAAAGAAAGCAACTGATCAACCTAATTTGTTAAAAATAATAGTACTACAAGAAATGAGATCAAATTGCTGACAAACAATTTCATTATCTTTTTTTTTTTAGAAGTTCAAGGTTTGTGTAAAAATTACCAAATAAGTTTGAAGGTACCACGAATTACATGTCGTCACGCAAACCGCTGTAATATACCGTGCGATAATGTGGAGGACTATAATCGGATCTCAACTTTTGTGCTGTTTTTAGATAATTTCTTAAATCAGATCGAGTCTATTTTTTTAACACATAAGGATGTTTTATGTATCTCCTTCCAAACAGTAATGTTATTGAAGATATCTATATTCAAAGTTTATTAACTATATAATATCGGTGTAAATACACCATAGTTAACCCATATATTTGAGCTACGGTTGTAGCGTAGAAGGCATCGTTTTAAATGTATCTCATAATGTGGTTGCCTTCACAACAAGATAGCTACTATTGAATTACTTCAAATAAATAACGCTTCTCTAGTAGAGAAGACTACTGTTATTTATTTTCAGCGTACCACCACCCAGACGATCGTTTCGAAGCTTTTTGGCTCCGTCATCAGTGGGCGGGTAGGTAATACAATATGCCATCTCAGTTGCGAAGTTATATCCACATTATGAGACACATTTAAAACGATGCCTTCTACGCTACAACCGTAGCTCAAATATATGGGTTAACTATGGTGTATTTACACCGATATTATATAGTTAATTATCAAAACCCATAAGGATTATGCCTAGTGCATTTAATTTTCCAAATACATTACCACCACACCCTTCTGGCATCTCTCATAATGTGGATATAACTTCGCAACTGAGATGGCATATTGTATTACCTACCCGCCCACTGATGACGGAGCCAAAAAGCTTCGAAACGATCGTCTGGGTGGTGGTACGCTGAAAATAAATAACAGTAGTCTTCTCTACTAGAGAAGCGTTATTTATTTGAAGTAATTCAATAGTAGCTATCTTGTTGTGAAGGCAACCACATTATGAGATACATTTAAAACGATGCCTTCTACGCTACAACCGTAGCTCAAATATATGGGTTAACTATGGTGTATTTACACCGATATTATATAGTTAATTATCAAAACCCATAAGGATTATGCCTAGTGCATTTAATTTTCCAAATTCAAAGTTTATGAAAACTATTTTCGTTTTACACAGAGATGACCTTTTAAATAGAGATAACTTTGTTAAGGACAATATGTTAATTTCTGAATATAACCTCTGGCAGAATGAATGTGCTGAAAAACTACGAAATACTGTGACTGCCATAAAATTCTTAGCAATATGTAATAAAGATATATATATATCCAAATATATATCAGTTACTGAAAATATTTGCCACTTTATCAGTATCTACTGTGACAGTTGAAAGATCTAATTCAAACTTAAATCATTTAAGAAACCGTATGGGGGAGGAAAGGCCGGATGGATTAGTTCTTTTGAATATACAGGGTGTCTCAAAAATATTGGTACAAACGTTTAGGGGAGGTAGGTAACATCTAAAAGGAAGGTGAATTGCATAGGAACCCATAACCGGAAACGTCGCCGTAAGTCAGTAGACGGCGTGGTAGTCGCTGCATGAAGAGCATGCATCGATATACGAACTGTGAGCTGGCAGACATGCACCTAGGGTATGGATTAGCAGAGGACAATGGACAAGCCACTAAACGAATTTATGGAGAACGCTTCCCAGACAGACATGTACTGGACCACCGTTTGTTTGCGTGTGTGCATCAAAATTTGTGCGATTATGGGTCATTTAGAGGTAACAGGAGTAGTGCAGGTAGACCACATTCGACGCGAACTCCCACCATGGAAGAAAGTGTGATGAATGCTGTCCAGAATAATCTTACTACCAGCACACGTGCCATTGCCTCTGCCTTAGGAGTGTCTCATTGCAGTGTACAGTGTGTCTGGCACGACGATTCCTTACACCCCTTTCATCTCCAAAGGGTTCAGTTACTGCTCCCCCAAGATCATCCTGCACGTGTTGCTTTTGCGCAGTGGTTTCTCCAAGAAAGTGTTCAAGACTTGAATTTTCCAGCCTACGTTTTGTTCATGGATGAGGCTTATTTCACTCGGGACAGCTTATTCAATCAGCACAATGCTCAAGTTTTTTGTTTTTTTGGTAGTTGTTGGCGCATCGGCTTCTGTGGCCATAATGCACCTCCCAAGGTTTTTGCAGTACTTTGATCCAAGCCCGAGGCGGGATTCGAACCCGCGACCTTTGGGTTGCCAGGCAGGCACTTTACCCACCCGGTTAGCCCGATCGGCACAATGCTCATGACAACCCACACAGTGTGGGTCCCCATGCGGCACAACTTTGCTTCGCAATAAATGTGTGGGCAGGTATGGTCGGTGACTGCTTAGTCGGCCCATACCTGTTACCATCCCCGCATGAACTCCGCTAAATATCCGATATTTCTTGAACAAGTTCTACCAGGGTTACTTGACGATGTTCCAGCAAATGTGAGACACAGCATTTGGTTTCGACATGACGGGGGCGCCTGCCCATTATGGAGGTGTGTTCGTGACCATTTGAACAGGCATTTTGGGCATTGATGGATTGGCCTTGGTGTACCCGTTGCCTGGCCCCCACACTCACCTGATTTATCGAGCCTTGATTTCTTTCTGTGGGGGGGCCTCAAATTATTGTGTATGAATTGCCTGTGGAGACGGAAATGGATCTCGTGGCGAGACTTGTCTGCGCTGGTGCTACTACTGTCAAAGAAACTCCAGATGTGTTCGACCGTGTCCGCCAATCCATGCTGTGTCGGTGTCACGCATGCATCACGTCTCATGGTGGAACCTTCGAGCATCTGTTGTAACATCATGAAATGCATCCATCTCGTACTCCATTGTTAATAATATGCCAAATAAATGTTTGCCACTAATTACTGTCTTGTGTCATTTCTGCTCCTTGTGCCTCTGCTACTACTTTCCCGTGAGGTTTCCAGTTATGGGTTTCTATGCGATTCACATTCCTTTAGATGTTACCTATCTCCCCTAAACATTTGTACCAATATTTTTGAGACACCCTATATACTATGACATAATCATTAATCCTGAAGAAGTCATAGACATTCTTGGAGAGGAAAAAAAAAAAAAAGGATTTAAATATGTAACTAGTTTACATTTCTAACACCCACTTAGTATTTGTTGAGTATAAAAGGGCTCTTTTTTTTTTTTTTTTTTTTTTTGTGTTCGAATACAAATGTATAATTTTACATTGGTTTTGCCTATTTTCATGAAGAGTATAAAATGTTTATTTATTTATTTTTTATTGTAGATCCTTGAAATAAAGTTTATGAAGATATTTATTTTGTTGTTTTATTTATCTATGTTCAATTTGTTTTTAAAGCTAATAAAAAGACATGCACAAAAAAAAAAATAAATAAAAAGTTAAAGCGATAATGGTCTGGGGGGGGGGGGTAGATATCTGTAAAATTTTGAAATTTAAAATCGTACATACAATTTTTCTCAGGCTGTTCAGCTCTAATTCAAACTTAAATCGTTTAAAAAGTTATTTAAGAAACCGTATGGGGGAGGAAAGGCTGGATGGATTAATGCTTTTGAATATATACTATGACATTAATATTAATCCCGAAGAAGTCATAGACCTCAGAGGAAAAAAAAGGATTTAAATATATAACTAGTTTACGTTTCTAACACCCACTCAGTGTTTGTTGAGTATAAAAGGTTTTTTTTTTTTTTTTTTGTGTTCGAATACAAATGTATAGTTTTACATTGGTTTTGCCTATTTTCATGAAGAGTATAAAATGTTTATTTATTTATTTTTTATTGTAGATCCTTTAAATAAAGTTTGTGAAGACATTTATTTTGTTATTTTATTTATCTATGTTCAATTTGTTTTTAAAGCTAATAAAAAGACAATAAAGCTGTGGGGGGGGGAGATAACTGTAAAATTTTGAAATTTAAAATCCTACATACAATTTTTCTCAGGATGTTCAGCCCACCCCCCCAGACATACCAACTGCTGTAATATACTCATTATTATTATTGCAGATAGTGCAATATCGCAGCAACTTGTGAAGGAATTCACAATATGAGATACACGTATATCAAAAACAATGCCATTTCACCTACTTCAGTGGTTTACTACGAACCAAAATGATGCTTGACACTAACTTGTTCAATTACTAAATGTTTATATTGTTTAATATTTTTTAATGTTAAAAATAAATAATTTCTATATTTAAAAATGTATTAAGTGGGAAAACATAATAATACACTGTGTATCCTTTATCATGAACTTTATACTGGGGAAACTTCTTACGCGGGAAAATAATGCATTACAACATACAGAGTTGAAATTGGAACTTAAAAAACCAAACCTAATACAGAGGAAAAGTCCTTATGCGGGAATTTCTTATCTGGGTTCTACTGTATATTGGTATTAAAAAAACTGTTGTAACTTTCTCTGATGACCACGTAGTTAAAGTATACATATTTACATGAATGCACTATTATAAAAGATGAGCACTAATTGAAGCTCTATCTGTTCCCTATCCTACTATTTTCCAACCTATGGCCAGGTCAGTTGTGCAATTAGGACTTATATTTTAGCATTTTGTTAACAAATCTATTGGCTTGCTAATGCTGTAGCTTCTTATACCTTATAACAAGTGTCTTCTCATGCCAATTTTTAAGTTATGCAGACTGATAAATTCTACTTTCTCTAAAATCAGATAACTTCCCCTTAAAATTCCTCCACTCAGTGATAGGAATTCTGACCTCTCCACTGTGTGACAAATAGCACACTACCAGACCCACTCAACTGCCAGAGGACTGAGCACTAAACAATATATATATATATATATATATATATATATATATATATAAAAAACACATTTCTGCTACTTCCCTTTCTTTTGTTTAGCATGCAGTGTAGCTGGCAACAGTCCTGCACTAATGTACATAACTTCCCATATGCACACTGAAATCAAGAGTGAATGTTCCCAGAAAAAGTGCAAATCCCATTGTCATCTGTGTTACTGGTATATATATCTTCTGCCAATAAATGTTATAATGATGAAAAAACTCCTCTGGCCATCTTGGGGTTTCATATCAACAAATAAAAAGAGACCATTCTATTTCTGAAAAATTAATATTTTTCATTATGGGGAAAAAAAAGGGAGGGAGGGAGGGTCATTTCATTTAAATTTTATCAACATAAAACTTACCTGTTTCATTACTCACAGAGCTGTCAAGCAAATTTTGGCTCTCTTTTCTTTCTGTTGAACATTTCTCCACTGCAGGATCTCGATTCATGCTCTGATTATTAAGGTCACTATAGCTCAATGTATCCAAATCCTTTGTACACGTATTTTGTGACCTTTCCTTTTGCAACTGATTTTTGTAAGCCTTTGCTATCATGCTATAATTTTTACATTCTCGCTTAAATTTGTCCAACTCTTTAGTAATTTCTGCACGAATCAGAGTTAATTCTGTCAGCTTTTTCTTGCTTCTTGCCAATTCAGCATCTTTTTCTTCTAACTGGTCTTGTAATCGCTAAATTTTAATGAAAAATACTTGTTTGAATACCATGTACAAATATTATTTATCTAAATTACATTACTAAAACATTATTAAGATCCACTTATTAGAGCCAAAAAGAGTTAAAGAAATAGTCCAATTACATTAACTATTTTTTTCTCATGATAGCAATCATGGGCTATCTTGAAATCGTTGGCAGTTAATATTTCAGGCAAAAAAAATCTTTTGAATTGAGTTAAAGCAATTTAATGTAATTTTCAAATTTAATGTAATTTTTCATTTTTTAAATTTTAATTATAAACCACCCAATAAACTGAATTGGGTTGCTTTATTTCTTCACATGTTGGTTGCTTGGACCTTTCTCAGAAAAGTAACTCTGGTCAGTGTGTTCACAGACTGGTTTGTATGCTGCAGAAATGGAAAACCTCAAAGGCAGGAGGCTCCATCTGACTTAGGCTAACTACAGCCTTTAAGTAAGAAACCCTATAAGAATTCCTCTTTCAATCCTCTAAAGAGATTGATCTCAATGATTGATCTCATTTTCTCTGTACAGGATTTAAAAACCCAGATCTCACTCTCTCCAACAAAACAGAAAGCTGGAAAACCCACTATAATATCATTAAACACAAGTCACTTCTGCCACAAAAAAAATTTAAATCCAGGAACCTTAGATATGTTTTGATGATCCTGCTCAGATTGCTGACAAACTGAATACGTATTTTGTATCTACAGTCACACAAGAGGAATTTTTTTAGGAGAGTGGATGCCAGAAGTTGATCAAACTGTACCAGGGAGCTAAATGATTTTGTAATAACTGAATGAAAAGGGGGAGAGAAATTCCTCAAGGTAAATTTAAGAAAGGCACTTGGAGTGGGTGGGATCTATCCAATTATATTAAGGGAGGCAGAAAAGGGGTCAAGCAAACACTTAGCCATAATTACGAGAGTATCCTTATATTCAGGAGATGTCCCAATGAACTGGAAATGTGTGAAAGTATCTCCAATTCATGAGGGGGGATCAAAGAGTGACATGAGTAATTACAGACCTGTTAGCTTAAAGCTTAACTTCTTAAATTAAATTTTAAAAAAATAATGGCGTCACTGGTTAAAGAAGTAATGCAGGACCATCTATATAGGAGTGCAGTTATACTTCAGTCACAGCATGGGTTTGACAAAAGACCTGGATTTTGTCTGACCAATTTGATTGGATACTATGATGCAGTAACAAAAGAACTGGATGCAAAAAATAATTTTTATATATACTTTGATTTCAGGAGAGCTTATGATACTGTTGCACATAAAAGATGCCTTAATGCCACACTGCTGTACAAATTGTGGCATTAAGGGCAAGTTAATGAAGGGATGGCTGAGAGGAAAAGATAGTTGTTATTAATGGACACTGCCCTTCACGAACTAATGTTGTCAGCAGAATTCCCTGGGAGTTCGGTGCTGGGCCCATTGTTGTTTTCAGTATTTATTAATGATATTGATAAAAGTATATCAGACTTAATGTCTAAGTTTGCGTATAATACAAAGATTGGCAGGATGATTAATGACAGTATGTTACTGCAACAGGATCTAGAAAAATTAGACAGTTGGCCTGAGAAATGACAATTCAGGTTTAGTATTGGCAAATGCAAAGTACTACACATGAGTAAGCAGTAATCCCAGATTACCATACCAACTGTGTGATACTACACTAGGGGTGGTGGAAAATAAAAAAAGACCTGGTATGTAAGAAAGCAAGCTGATCATCAGCAAAAAAAAAAAAAAAAAAAAAAAACTTCCCACATCACCTGTCTATTCTCTTCAATAGTTTTTCTAGTTCTTCTTTGAATTTCAAACTACCTCAACACCAGATGGAAATTTGTTCCAATGAAACACCATACACTGGCTGAAGGCAAACCTATCCTGCAACCATCCTTCCCCAATTTGAATTTATGTTCCCTCCCTTTTGTGTGTAGTCTGAGCAAGAGGAAGAATGCCATCAGCAGTGATCTTGCTCATTTCATTCAAAGCCTTAAACACCCAGGGTCCTGAGCTGGATATCATCATTCTTCTCCTTCTTGGTGATTCCTTTCTACTCCTCTCTCTTTCTCTCAGGGTAATAGGGAAATTTTTTTTTTTTTTTTTCCCCGCCTGTGCAGCATAAACCTCAGGCTTCCTTGCACCATATGGCTAATAATAATAATAATAACATATCAATTTAAGGCTACACTATTGTGAAAACAGTCATGTGGACCAAAGCTTATTCAAAGTGGTTTCTACAGAAGTGTAGTGAAGGAATACTGAAAAATGGAGTAATTTTGAAAGCACAGGCACTTAAATTTTATAAGCTAGTTGGTGGAGATGATGACACATTTAAAACTTCTGAAGAATGACTTTTGAAACAGTACTGTACTATAAACTTGTCCCCAAGTCACTAGATATTAACAAGGCTCCCAACATAAAGTGGGCATGAAAAAAAGTAACGCAGAGAGAATTACTGTATTATGTTGCACAAACAAGACTGGAAATCACAAGCTAAACCTATGGTGCATTGGTCAAAGCCGAAGTCCCTGGTATTTTAAGCACATCAACATGAAATCTTTACTTGTGATTTATAAAAATAGCCCTGACACTTGCACGATGAGTGATATTTTTGCTTCATGGTTTGAAAGCAAGTTTGTACCATTGGTGAGACATCACTTTCCTACCAGAAAACTTGAAGGAAAAGCTCTGTTACTGTTGAATCGCTGCCCAGCTCAACCTTCGGCTGATGTCCTAAAATCAAAAAATTACAAGAACACAGTCGCAATTCTGCCAAGGAACACAACTGCACTAATTCAGCCCATAGATCAGGGCATTATTCGAGCCTTCAATGCTTATATTGTGGTGAACTACTTGCTGGTGTTGTGAACTCAGAAATTCAAGTTCTAGAATTTCTGAAAACATTAACATTGACAATGTTGCATACTATATTGGATTAGTGTAGGAAAAAGTAAGCTCAATAGCAATTGAAAACTGCTGTCAAAAATGTATTGGAAAATATGAGATCATTAATAATTAGCTGGAGTTAGCAGCATTTTCAACACATGAAGCTAAGGCTGCTTGTAACGTACTTGGAGCAAATGTCCTGGCAGCTTTGATTGAGGTGGATGTGGAAGCTTCAGCTGCGCATTACATGAGTGAGGAAGAAATCGCAGCCTATGTGAACAGTGGAAGATAATCAACAAACAGAAGGCTAGTGACACAGGGAGTGACTCGGAAGATGACTTGTGGAAGGAAAAAGCAACAGAAATTAACCAGGTGCTTAAAAACATTAATGAGATGGTATTGTAAAATGTCAGAGTGATAGTGAACATCTTTATTTATTGCATATGACCATTGTTAAGAATTATGTACTGAAACAAAATGCTGTCATTAGTTCCGAAAAACTAAATTTTGTGACTATTTCACAATGGATGTTAGGTCCATGATAGCATTGTGTATTAGTTGAATGTAAAGGGAAAGGTAAACCTTATGTCTTTTAGTCTATATACTCATAAAACATTATCAAATAAAGTATTTATTGGCTAAGTAAAGTGTATTTGTATTAAAAAAAAATGGGAAGAAAAAAATGGTAAAATGTTTTGGCTCTAATATGCTTTACTGATAATGCAGGTATTAAAAGTTGTCACCTGACACCTGTGTTATATCTAGGGTGCACTGTATAAACAATGCAATGTTTATAAAAAAAATAAGGTGGAGGAACTATACTGAGAAACATTGCCTTTAATCATCTAAACAAATTAAATTACTAATTTTTATGAATTGAATGTATGTGTATATAATTCAAAATAATAAATTTTGAATTATATACACATACATTTATGATTATATTGAATTATTGAATTATATACACATACTTTAACTGACTTTTTTGATTATTAGTAGTATTAATTGAGGCATGTGATGCAAGAAAGCAAGTGCAAATGCTTATGTGGCATCAGCAAAAAAAAAAAAAAAAAAAAATTCATACATCCATTCCCTTTAAAATGTTTGTCCAGTTCCTCCTTGCATTTATTTAAGCTATTAACTTCCACAATGACAGATGGAAGTTGCTAAGTAAAGTGTATTTGTATTAAAAAAAAAATGGGAAGAAAAAAATGGTAAAATGTTTTGGCTCTAATATGCTTTACTTATAATGCAGGTATTAAAAGTTGTCACCTGACACCTGTGTTATATCTAGGGTGCACTGTATAAACAATGCAATGTTTATAAAAAAATAAGGTGGAGGAACTATACTGAGAAACATTGCCTTTAATCATCTAAACAAATGAAATTACTAATTTTTATGAATTGAATGTATGTGTATATAATCAAACTAATAAAAGCTTTATGATTCCCCACTTTAACTGACTTTTTTGATTATTAGTAGTATTAATTGAGGCATGTGATGCAAGAAAGCAAGTGCAAATGCTTATGTAGCATCAGCAAAAAAAAAAAAAAAAAAAAAATTTCATACATCCATTCCCTTTAAAATGTTTGTCCAGTTCCTCCTTGCATTTATTTAAGCTATTAACTTCCACAATGACAGATGGAAGTTTCCACCAATTAACCACCCACTGGCTAAAGGCAAATTTCCACACATCTATTCTACAACTATCTTTCCTCAATTTGAATTTATGCCCCCTTAGGTTTATAATCTAAGCAAGCGGAAGAATCCCATCAGAATTCAGCATGCTCAACCCACTCAGGCCTTAAACACCTGAATCAGATCGCCTTGTCTCCAGCTGCTGCAATTTGCAGAACTTAAGCCTTTCTTGGTAAGAGAACCCCTTCGTTCCCCTCACCAACTCTACATCCTTCCTAATATGAGGCCTCCAGACCAGTACGAATTATTTCATTGTACACTAGTACAATGAAATAATTCACTGTACACTAGTACAATGAATTACTTGGCACACTCAGGGTCCTGAGCTGGATATCATCATTCTTCTCTTTCTTGGTGATTCCCTTCTACTTTTGGCAAGACCCATCTGAATAGGAGAGTCAAAGTTTGTGGACATTCCCTTTGTCAATTCAAAGCCAAAATCAGACCATCTATGAGTTTATATCCCAGCCAATTACACTCCCCTCCCAAACACACCACCGTTAGTTTACAAGAAAAATTAAACAAGAATACCTGAAAACAGGACTGCCTATTTCAAGAGCAATCTCGAGCTAAAATAAATCATTAGGTTCACACACCCCTACCTCCACCAATCCACAGCAACTATGTTTACATGTAAGATTCATAAAACAAATGTAGATTAGTCTTATGGAAAACTAAGAAACTGCAAAAGAAAACATTCCAAAAATACCAAGCTGTGGGAAGGAGAAACTAATGGAGAGAATAATGTGGCTTTCTATGCCATTTATGACCACATAATGACATGTATAGAACTTCCCTAAATGAAGGAGAGAAACTTTGGATGCTAATACAAACTGATTAATAATAGTAGTGATAAACGATGGAAACAAGCAAGCTTATACAGCATCAGCAAAAGAAAACGGGGGGGGGGGGGAGAACACACTACCCATCTCATCTCTTTCATCCTAACTACCCAATTCCACATCCAGATTTTTTTTTTTTTTTTTTTATGTGAACCCCAAACACCGAGAGGTATTAGAACTTATAGTACTTAGTACCGTGCTTGGGTTGGAGGTTGAGAAGACGAAAGAAGATATTTGTTGACATTGGACTTGAACTTCTGTAGATTGTAATTTTCAGGAAATACATATGAAGGAACGTTGTTCCAGAAAACAGCAGTTGAATGAATAAATGAGGAAAATGAAAAGTTGGTTCTGTGGGACAGTAAATGGATGTTGGCTGGTGGCAGCATGTGTTCGGACTGTTTTGAAAGAGAGAGCGGGAATTATAGAAGCTAATTCAGAAGAACAGTGCCCATGGAAGTATCTGTAGAAGAGGCATGCAGCAGAAACAGTGCGTCTATGAGACAGCGAGTGGAGAGACTCTGTTAGAGATGAATCATTAATTAACCTAACTGCCCTCTTCTGAATGGAATCAAGAAGCCTGAGAGAGGTTTTGGGGGCAGCACCCCAGATGTGGGAACAATATTCCATGGCAGGGCGGATTTGCGATTTATACAGAGTGAGCAGCTGTTTGGAAGAAAAGTAATGCCGAGAGCGAAAGAGAAAACCAAGTTTTTTAGATGCAGAGGAAGCAATATTTGTAATGTGCTTGTGCCAAGAGAGATTACAAGTCAGGGTAATCCCCAAAAGAGATATATGCTTTTGCCTAGAAATTGGAGTGTCACTAAAGATAAGCATAGGAGCAGAAGAAACCTTTTTGCGAGATATAAGACAAGACTGAGTTTTAGAAGGGTTGAAATCAACTAAGTTGTCTTTGCCCCACTGGAGAATTACCTGAAGATCGGCATTTAAGGAATTGGTAGCAGATTTTCGAGAAGTTGAAGCTGATTGAGCAGGACAAGGTTTCTCAAAATGGAAAGTTGAATGCAATGTGTTATCATCGGCAAAACTAAGGATAGGATTTCCAGTCAATGGAAGAAGGCCATTGATATACAAGAGGAAAAGAGTGGGGGACACCAGCATTAGTGGAGAAGTTAGAAGACAGAGAGCCATCTACCATCACCCTCAGTGAGCGATCAGAGAGAAAACTGGATAACCAATTACTAAAAACAGTTGGCAAACCATAAGATGGAAGCTTGTTTATAAGACCTTTATGCCAAACACGATCAAAAGCCTTTGAGATGTCAAGAGCAACTATTTGTGTTTCACCAAACCTTTCCATTGAATTAGTCCATAAATGGGTAACATAAGCCAGAATATCACCAGTGGATCGACACTGACGGAATCCATACTGGTGATTGTTGATCAGACGGAAGGTTTCAAGGTAGTTTAAGAGTTGGCGGTTAATTGATTTCTCCATTACTTTAGAAAGAGTAGAAGTAATTGCAATGGGACGATAATTGGATGGGAGGGATTTGTCACCCTTTTTAGGAACTGGCTGGATATGAGCAAATTTCCAGGCAGAAGGAAAAACACCTTTAGAATAAGAAAGTGAAAAAAGGCGGCAAAGAATAGGAGTAAGTTCAGGAGCACAGGTTTTGAGAACAAGTGGAGAAATACCATCAGGACCTGGAGCTTTCTTAGCATCGAGATTCATCAAAATCCTTCTGATATCCTTTTGATGGAAGACCACAGGAGGCATTGAATGGAGTGTGTTGGGAATGGTGGGAGGTGTTTTACCAAGATCATTAATACATGAGCTCAAAGAAAAATGGGATGCTAGCAGGTCAGCTTTATCCTTGGCTGAAGTGACAACAGAACCATCTGGTTTGGACAGAGGTGGGAGCAGAGATGGGCAAAAGTTGCGGCCAATAGCTTTGGCAAGAGACCAGAATGCTCGGCTACCATTAGGGCAAGAAGCAAGTTTTCTACTCTTAGCCTGTTCAAACTCTAGTTTGGACTGATTAATAACTGCTTTACAATTGTTGCGAGCTTTGGTGTAGGCAGAAAATGAAACTGAAGAATTAGAAACAAGCCAATTACGATATCATTCTTCTCTTGGACAGCCTTAGCACATTTATTGGAAAACCAAGGTTTAGATAAAGGACGAGATTTTAAAGTGGAGTGTGGGATAAAGGATTCCATTCCTGCAAGAATAATTTCAATGACACGATCTGAGCAAACGTTGACATCAGAACTTTTGAAACAGTAATCCGACCAAGGAAAAGAAGAAAAGAAGTCTCGCAGGTCATCCCATTTTGCATTCTTGTAATGCCAAACAACACGAGGTTTGGAATAGCCACGAGATAAAGGTTCCATTGGAGAAGAGACAATCACCAAGTTGTGATCTGAAGTGCCTAGGGAGCTCTCACTTCGACCGTGTACCTAGAAGGGTTGTTTGTGAGAAAAAGATCAAGCGTATTGGCTGTATGATTAGGATTGTCCGGTATTCTTCTAGGTAAATGAACAATCTGTGCTAGGTCATTAGTAATTGCAAAAGCCTCAGCATCTCTACCTGCTGGGTCGGTGTGACTAGAAAACGGAAGCCAGCTGGGGTTGTGAACCAAGGAAATCACCAAGGAAAATTACCTCACTGTTAGGAGAGTTGGACTGGAGAAAGTCAAGTTGCAACGAGAGGAAGTCAAAGAGCTCAAATGTGATTAGTCGAGTTGGGAGAACGGTAGAGACAACAGATGAATTTGACACAATGAGGTAGAGAAATTTCAAGCCAGAGAAGATCAAAGAGAGGAGATTCCAAATTGCTAAGTCTCTGACAGGGAATATCAGAACGGACATATGCACAAGTACCACCTTTGAAGCAAAAGGAATCATACAGCGAATAATTTGGGCATCTGAGATGAGCAGTAGTTGAATCAACCGATAACTGAGATTCTGTCAGAAAAAGTACATGAGGTTTGGCAGACTGCAAGTGGAAATAGACATTGTTGAGATTAGAATTGAGACCACGTATATTTGTGAAATGAATTAGGAAGTCCTTGGGAGGTTTAGATCTTTTCGCAGATAAGCTTGCTCTATTAGTTTGACAATTCATGGTGTATTCAATAGTAAGAAGAAGTGGGTGGGACATGCTGTATGAAGTAATGAAATTTTTGGATATGGCGCACACCTGGTAAGAATATACCCAGATCCTTGACATAACATGGCCTCGACAATGCTCCCCGCATACACACTACTCGGACTCCCTCCAGTCATTATCTGGCAGAGTAGAGGTAGCAAGATTATACACTAGCTGATCCGGAAGCCTCCTAGAGAGTTACCAATAGGTCCGGTCCGGTGTACTAACTAGCGGCCAGCCTGCGAAAACCGTTTTAGAGCTGTACCCTCGAAATGTAAGGAATATTGGATCTCGCCACGACGTTCATCATAACCTCAAAAGTCATCAATCATACTGCATGATGGAAGAGATAGGGAAGGGTTGACCGGAACTTAGCTCTAGAGACTAAACATGGGTTCCACCACTTCAAGCCTCCAATAAGCAAAGTGGTGGTATTTCACTGGTTGATGAGAGTCATCTTCCACCTAGTACTGCCTGGTAACATAGAGGGGCGGCGTTCCTCCATGTGGTGTGGGCGCCACACCTCGACCCCTGCTTACGTTGGTTCACACCTGGGTGGTCACCCACCATGTACTTGTGCATGGAGGTTATACCCAGGATTACTAATAGTCCCACCATCGTGAAGGTGCAAGCAGAGGATTTGGCTGTCACAGACCGTCCGGACTTCGCCGAAATTGGGTCCACTTGACTTGAGTGTCACCCGAATATCAGTTCCATCAGCGTTTTAGACTCCCAGGTAGCAAGTACAGCTTGTCTGGAATATCTGAGAGAATGTCTGTGACAACCTCAAGGACCATGGAAGATGGAAGTTTGTTCCAAAAATCAATTGATCTCTGGCTGAAAGCAAATTACAGCACATCTATCCTGCAACAGTTTTTCAATATAAATTTAATGTCACTTTGTCGCCATTGTCTGTAAAAGAGTAAGGATGACATTAGCATTTAATTATCTCAATCCTTTCAAAGCCCTTAACACTTCAGGTCAAATTGCAGGTACCTGTTTCAATTTTGTAAAAGATTTTAACCTTAATTATATACATATATAAAATTAATCAGGAAAAGTAGATTTATGTACTTCATTTATAAGTAAATGAAGTACATAAATCTACCCAAATAAATGCACCTATAATACTACAGTCCATTCCAGTTATCGTGGACTGATGGTATTAGTGGACTGATGTTATTAGTGGAGTTATTAGTGATGTTATTAGCTCATCGTGGACTGATGTTATTAGTGGAGTTCCTCAGGGCTCAGTGTTGGGTCCATTATTGTTTTCTGTATTTATAAATGATATTGATGATGGTATATCGGGCTTAATGTCCAAGTTTGCAGACGATACAAAGGTTGGCAGGGTTGTCAAGGAGACTACTGACACTATGCTGCTGCAACAGGATCTGGAAAGGTTGAGCAGATGGGCTGAGAGGTGGCAAATGAAGTTTTACATTGACAAATGTAAAGTACTACACATGGGAAACAGCAACCCCAGAGCAACGTATCAACTTTGTGGTACTACACTGACAGTGGTAGAGAATGAAAGGGACTTGCGGGTGGTTGTGCAGGCAGATATGAAGTTCTCTGAGCAGTGCAGACGGGCTGCAAGAGTAGCTCATGGAGTATTGTCAATGATATACAGGAATTTTTCCAGCAGGGATAAGGAGGTGATTATTCCATTGTATAAGGCGATGGTCAGGCCACACCTAGAGTACTGTATACAGGTCTGGAGGCCTCATTTCAAGAAGGATGTAGAGCTGCTGGAACGAGTACAGAGAAGGGCAACAAGATTAGTGAATGGAACAAAGGGGTGCTCTTACGAAGAAAGGCTTAAGTTTTGCAAATTACAGTGTCTGGAGACTAGGCACCAGCGAGGTGATCTGATAGAGGTGTATAAAGCCTTGAATGGTTTAAGCATGCTCAATGCTGATGGGATTTTTCCTCTAGCTCAGAAAAATCACCTGAGAGGGCATAAATTCAAATTGAGGAAAGACAGATGTCGGATAGACGTGCGGAAATTTGCCTTTAGCCAGCAGGTGGTTGGTTGGTGGAACAGACTTCCATCCCTTGTGGTGGAGGTTGACAGCCTAAATAAGTGTAAGGCTCAGCTGGACAGGTATTTTGAACGAACAGAGGGGTGAAGTGGAAGTGGGTTTTTTTTTTTTTGGCTGATGCTGCATAAGCTTGCTTTCTTGCATCAAATGCCTCTACTAATGCTAATGCTAATTACTAATAGTCCCACCATCGTGAAGGTGCAAGCAGAGGATTTGGCTGTCACAGACCGTCCGGACTTCGCCGAAATTGGGTCCACTTGACTTGAGTGTCACCCGAATATCAGTTCCATCAGCGTTTAGACTCCCAGGTAGCAAGTACAGCTTGTCTGGAATATCTGAGAGAATGTCTGTGACAACCTCAAGGACCATGGAAGATGGAAGTTTGTTCCAAAAATCAATTGATCTCTGGCTGAAAGCAAATTACAGCACATCTATCCTGCAACAGTTTTTCAATATAAATTTAATGTCACTTTGTCGCCATTGTTGTCTGTAAAAGAGTAAGGATGACATTAGCATTTAATTATCTCAATCCTTTCAAAGCCCTTAACACTTCAGGTCAAATTGCAGGTACCTGTTTCAATTTTGTAAAAGATTTTAACCTTAATTATATACATATATAAAATTAATCAGGAAAAGTAGATTTATGTACTTCATTTATAAGTAAATGAAGTACATAAAACCCAAATAAATGTACCTATAATACTACAGTCCATTCCAGTTATTTGGGATACATCGGGACTAGTGCATTTTGGCCCAATTAAGCGGCTGCCCCAATTATCCGAAGTTTCACGTAAATAGTTAAAAATACAATGTGCCCCCCCCCCGTTTACAATTGGTTCACTGTACAATCAAATCACGTTACGATGGAGTCACCATAGTAAAGTACAGTTCACTATACGATGTGCAGTAAGCGCCGGTCATTGTGATCACGTTTGTGAATTGAATTTTAATTCTATTAAACAGCGATTCTAATTAGCGAAAATAGGAGGAATATTATCCACAGGCTATAAAAGCAAAGATATATTAAGCACAAATTTACCCTTTATTACCTTACAAATTAAATGATATGTGAAAATCGGAAGAACATGTGATAATTGGAATAATTAATACGTACTATAATATGTACATACTAACTAGTTGACATTTCTGTTCACTGACATTTGTGGGTAGGGGTTAAAATTTAAAACTGTAAAAAGATAAGCAAACAGTAACAAAGAACACGGCACACACAAATTGCAAGTAACACAATACGTGCAAGTGAAAACGGAGTAACGAGTTACAAAGCTTTAAAAAATACGAATGAAGAGAAGATCTGAAAATTAATTTTTTTATATGAGTGAAGATTTCGTGGAAGTGTAAACACATTTCACCATAACAACCCACAGAATTCCAGCTGTCGGTATTATTGCAAATTCAATAAGATCGAGTTTACTGTCCATTTATGATAGATTTTACTAATAGAAACGCCCAATAAACAGGTGACTGCTAATTGTTTTTATTGTTTTATGGTTGTGACCTCCAGAATTTCGACTGAACCACATGGTACCATCGGAGACAATTGTAGGGTAATCTACAGTGCTACAGTCTCCTGCCCCGATTAAACGGCATCCTGTCCCAATTAAGCGAAGTAAACCCTGGCTATTTTCTCGATTGGTTTCTGTTTTTTAAGATTTGCCCCAAATAAACGGCTGCCCCGATTAACCGGTGGCCCAAATAACCAGAATCCACTGTACTTGCATTACTTGATGTACAATTTTTTTAATTAACATCCACTGAAGAGAATCCCCAAAAAAGGGATTGATACATGTTTCAATAAAACCATCTTTTCACATCAAGAGGATCATTTAATAACGAATAAATTACCATTAGAATTAACATTTACAATAATGAAAATAACAAATAACATACTCTGATCTCGGATGAAAAGTTATTGCTGGTACTGGTTTCCGAGTTTGCTAAGAGCTCCTTTTTGAGTTTCTCACATTGATTCTGAAGGCTACAACATTGTTTTTCTAAACGATAACCATTGCTTGTAATTAAGTGCACTTTTCCTAACAACTGCTCACGTTCGTGAGTCAGATTCCGTACTTCTGTTTCTAACTCAGTTATCTATATATAGAAAGGAACAATTTTAGATGTAATTTAATACTGAAATAAAAGTAAAATTATTTTACATCCAAATGTGTAAGCATAGCTGATTCTACTGAGGGCAGATGCTAAAGAAACCATCTAATAATTCCATATTGAAGTGAATTTTAAAAACAAAATTGGCAAAATTATCAGTTATTCCCTGAAATAACTAAAGAAACTATTTTATAGACAACAAAGACTTATAACTAAGTCAGTGTTGTTGATAAAAACAAGTTTATCAACTATGTGAGGTGTGATCAAGACGTTTATGGTGCCACAGAGCTGAAACATTTTACTGAAACAAATGTAGGTGTGATTCACTTAGACATAGTAATGCAGGAATTACCCATTTATTTGCATCAGTCTGAATTAGTGTACATTGAATATAAGGTGTTTTATATATTTCACTGCATTTTAAATTAGGTCATTTTGCTGAGCAGTGGATCAAATTTTGTCTGACATTAGGGAAAACATGCAACAGAACCCCACAACAGTCTCCCCCCCACGCACCCTGGTACCTATTTTCCTTCAGTTCTACCCAAAAAGCTCAGCATTGGCCATTGAAAGATATTTTTTTTTTTTTTTTGGATTCAAGAGGACCACTTGTCCAAGATGAAGATGATCCTCACTCTGGCCACCCTTTAACTTCAAAAACCAATGATTTGAATGGCAAGGTCTCACACATCAGGATCTTCTTCAACATACTGGCTCCTGCTGACCCGCACTATTTCTTTCATCATTACTGGTAACAAATCAAAGGTCTACGACATTCAGAAAAAAAACAAAATATAAAAAGGTCATCACAGTCAAGGCTGGGTCTTCACCAAGGTCCAAAGCAGTAAAACAAAATGTGAAGATAACACTAATCTACTTTTTATTTTTTTGACTCATTATTATTATGAATTTGTTCTGTATGGTGGAACAAAACACCACAAAACAATTCTACAGCAATTATGTGATGCTGTTCAGAGAAAACAGCCAAAAAAGGTGGACTTCAGGATTTGGCACTTGCATCAGAACAAGATCTCCAGTAGACTCTTTCCATTCAAGAATTTCTTGTGAAGCACTTCATCACTATGGTTATCAAGGTTCCTGGGGCACGCAGTACAGTGACTACATTTCGCACAAGTTCCAGGTGTTTTATTTTGCCTACATGGTTCCTGTTTTTCCTTGGCATTCTCAGTTTCCAAAATCACTAATAGCAATTTTAATGTATTTGGTTGTTGTTACTGTTGTTGTTATTTGATTTTTAGGAGCATTAGCAACTAAGACCATATTGCTCCAGCATATGCGGTGGTCATTCCCTGACCTTTCCGCATCCTCCGTATTTGGTGGTGACGGGCTCGAACCCCGGTCTAATCAAGAGCGTGTGCTACGCACTGCTGCTCCTTCCCACCTGGCTACGGAGGTGCCCTAATGTATTTGGGTAGCCATTCTAGAGAATGCACAGCTATTAGTGGTTTTACCAAATTCATTCCTAATTCTTCAAGAAATAGGTGCCTTCTAAAGTTTTACCTTTTTTGCAATCTTCGTATTTCTTTGTGTACAGAACAAATCCATTAACTGCTGCCAAATTCAGAATATGGAAAAATATCACCAATGGCTAATGCTTAGTGTTATGGGAGCACGTATATTCTCCAACTATGCAATCCAAGTGTCTACAGCCCCTTTGCACTTATTGTAGTCTAGTATCACTTGGGGTTTGAAACCAGTTGTTTCATCTGATATATTCAAATCAAAGTGCTGAGTTGATAGTAAGACTTATTTTTCTTAAAAACATAGGAAATCATCATGGCATCCTTAGTAAATACAGCATTAGTTGAGTGCACTGTACGATTTCTATTTGGGCAAAATTCTTGAGGAACACCTCTTTTCAATTGAGCTGCATAGTTCCATTTAGTGTTTTACCCTGCTTCAATAATTCTTGTGCAAGAGCAAGAGATGTAAAGAGGTTATCGGTAGTAACTCCATAACCTGAAGACAAACCTACCAAATCTAATTCTACTCTCTTGCCCTGTTCCTTTTCGGGTGCACCAATCATTCCAGTATAAATTTGCATGTTCCAGCAATAAGAATCTTCTACATTACATGAGGTCCATATCTTTATCCCATACCTGGACGATTTGGATTTCATATAAACACAAAATGAACACTGGCCACGGAATGGGACAAGCTACTCATCAATGCATAAGTTGCCACCAGGAATATGAGCTTTTTTTTTAAATTCAAAACAAACATGCGGAATATATTCTCAATTGCTGCTAACTTATTCTCTTCTCGAGTAAGTTAGTGCATTGTGGTGAGTCTCTATATTGTCAAATCTAATGAATCTGAGAAAGTCCTTCATTCTAGTGCGTGTCATAGTTGCAGAAAACAATCACACATTGCAATGCAGGATTTCTGTGGCTCCATAATTCTAGAATGGGTTCCTGACATGCTTTGAGTGAACCAGCAATAATCAACAGGCCCATGACTGCTTTAATTTCTAAACGACTTACTTGCTTCCATTCATCACCTTTTAGAGAGAGAGCTTTACAATTGGTTTCTTGAATAAGTATATCCAAAATTTCGTCAGTGATGAATAAGTCGAATGCTTCTATGGGTGTCATAATCCTCTCACTATAGGTCTGGGTTTTTTGTTCAATATGTTTGTTGCAAGATATCTTCTTGCAAATGGTTTGTTTTTTGACCACCGAGTGCCATCTTTAGTCAAAATTGTATTTGAAGAATTATTTTCACTTCCATCGTCAGATAATTCATTATCAGCAGGTACAGAATTATTGTTTTCACAGTCTTCGTTGGATGAATTGCTAATTTGTTGCCTTTGGCTTTATGAAATGTTTTCCCGTAACACATCTTCAACTTCCGACAATTCCAGTTCATCAGGAATATCCTCAAACTCTTCGTTTACAAACTTTTCAAGTTCGGCTTCAGATGCATGACTTCGTCTAGCTACGGACTGCCAAAATCAAGCATGCGAGAATATTACGCTGTGAGCAACAAAACAAACATGTCACAACATGTCCTAACACACTTTCAAGCATGCCACACACTTCATGCATTAAGAATCTGCAGATAAATGAACCACTAGGTGGCAGTGATCACAGTGTGTTGAAGTGGGATTTACTCAAGGAGGTAACTACCATCAGAGGTAAAGGGAAGGGTTTTTGTTTTCGTAAAGGCGACTATGATGGTCTGAGACAGTATTTAAATTCTATACAGTGGGACCAACTGATGATGTTACCAACAGCAAACTCAAAATGGGAAGCATTCAAGGAACTAATCTTGGAGGCTACCAGGCTTTACGTACCAACTAAGAAATATTGTTCAAGGTTTAGGCCTAAATGGTTGTCAGATGAACTAATGAGACATGTGGCAGAGAAGAAAAATGCATGGGATACATACAAATTAATGGGTGACACGGAAGCCTATGATAGATATAAGTTGGTCTGTAACCAAGTCACAAAGGAGATTAGGCAGGCAAAGGCAGACTACGAAAAATCCTTGGCAAAGGATGCAAAGAAAAACAGAAAAGAGTTCTTTACCTATTTAACCTCAAGAAGGAAAGGGATGAATCAGATTGGTCCACTGGATATTGATGGTTCAACAGTTGAGGATCCTGCTCAGGTGGCTAACAATCTAAACAAGTATTTTGCATCTACATTCACGCATGAGGAGTTATTCAGGAAGGAGAATGATGTAGGTAAAGTAAACATTGGCAGTGAGCTGGATGATTTTGTAATAACTGAGAGGAAAGTGGAGGAGAGATTGTTGAGGATAAACATAAAAAAGGCACCTGGGGTGGATGGGATCTATCGAGTTATATTAAAGGAGGCAGCAAAGGAAGTAAGCAAACCCCTAGCCATAATTATGAGAGCTTCTTTGGACTCAGGGGAGGTATCCATAGACTGGAGATGTGCAAATGTAACCCCAATTCACAAAGGAGGATCAAAAGCTGACACAAGTAATTATAGACCTGTTAGTTTAACTTCTGTTCCAGGTAAATTAATGGAGGCACTGGTTAAAGAAGCACTGCAGGATCATCTAGACAAGAATTCAGTTATAGCTCAGACGCAGCATGGTTTTGTTAAGGGCAGGTCTTGCCTGACCAATTTTATTGGATACTATGATGAAGTCGCAAAAGAACTAGATGCAGGGAACAACTTTGATATTATATATTTGGATCTTAGAAAGGCTTTTGATACTGTTGCACATGGAAGACTGCTGCACAAATTGGAGCAGTGTGGCATTGGAGGCAAATTGCTGCTATGGATAAGGGGATGGTTGAGTGGCAGAAGACAGAGAGTGATAATCAATGGACACTGCTCAACGTGGACTAATGTTATTAGTGGAGTTCCTCAGGGTTCAGTGTTGGGTCCGTTGTTGTTTTCGGTGTTTATGAATGATATTGATGATGGGATATCAAGTTTAATGTCCAAGTTTGCAGATGATACAAAGGTTGGCAGGGTTGTTAAGGACACCACTGATGCTATGCTGCTGCAACAGGATCTGGAAAGGTTGAACAGATGGGCTGAGAGGTGGCAAATGAAGTTTAACATTGACAAATGTAAAGTACTACATATGGGAAACAGTAACCCCAGAGCAACGTATCAACTCTGCGGTACTACACTGACAGTGGTGGAGAATGAAAAGGACCTGGGGGTAATTGTGAAGGCAGATATGAAGTTCTCTGAGAAGTGCAGACGAGCTGCAAGAGTAGCTCATGGTGTCTTGTCAATGATATACAGGAATTTTTCTAGCAGGGATAAGGAGGTGATTATTCCCTTGTATAAGGCAATGGTTAGGCCACATCTTGAGTACTGTATACAGGTCTGGAGGCCTCATTTCAAGAAGGATGTAGAGCTGCTGGAACGGGTACAGAGAAGGGCAACAAGATTAGTGAATGGAACAAAGGGTTGCTCTTACGAAGAAAGGCTTAAGTTTTGCAAATTACAGAGTCTGGAGACTAGGCACTGGCGAGGTGATCTGATAGAGGTGTATAAGGCTTTGAATGGTTTGAGCATGCTCAATGCCAATGGGATTCTTCATCTTGCTCAGAATAATCGGCTCAGAGGGCATAAATTCAAACTGAGGAAGGACGGATGTCGGATAGATGTGCGGAAATTTGCCTTTGGCTAGCGGGTGGTTGGTTGGTGGAACCGACTTCCATCACTTGTTGTTGAAGTTAATAGCCTAAACAAATTTAAGGCTCAACTGGACAGGTATTTCGAGGGAATGGTGTGTTTTTGTTTTTTTTTTTTTTGTTTTTTTGGCTGATGCTGAATAAGCTTGCTTTCTTGCATCATATGCCTCTCCTAATGCTAATGCCCTGAATAGTACAAAAAGTGCACAAATGAATAACTGCACTCTATAATGATTAACTATGTTATAACTAGTGACCCCAATCAAGAAATTATTTTTTCTAAGTTAGATATTTAAATTTAAGCAATTACCCAATAGAGATTTGGAAAAAGGTGAAAAATTCAGCTAAAAAAATAACGAAGCCACTAAGACATTAATTGAGAAAAATATTGTAAAAAAAAGTACATTGGGGTCACATAGTGACCCCCCACCTGGTCATCAGAAGGTTAAAGAAGTAAAGCAGGACTACTTGGACAGGAATGCAATTATACTGCAATCACAACATGTATTTGTTAAGGAGCTACTATGATGCGGTGACCAAGGAACTGGATGCAAAAAATAATTTTGATATCATATACTTGGATTTCAGGAAGGCTTTTGATACTGTTGCACATAAAAGACAGCAGTATAAATTGGAGCAGTATGGCATTAAGGGCAATGTTATACTTAAGGGATGGTTTGAGTATGTGAAGACTGATTATTAATGAACACTCTTTGGGGAATAATGTTAGTAGTGGAGTCCCCCAGTATTCAAGTGCTGGACCGACTGTAATTTTCCATATTTATTAATGATATTGGTGAAGGTATATCAGGCTCAATGTCTAAGTTTGCAGATGATACAAAGGTTGGCAGGGCAGATCATGACAGTAATCAAAGCACACTACTCCAACAAGATCTAGAAAAATTAGGCAGAGAAATGATAGTTGAAGTTTAACATTGTTAAATGCAAGCTTCTGCATATGGGTAGCAGTAATCCCAGATTAACATACTAACTATGTATTATTACACTTGGGGTACAGGAAAATGAAAAATACTTTAGGATAATTGTGCAGTCAGATAGGAAGTTCTCTGAACAGTGCAGATGGGGGCCAGGACAGCTCTTGGAATTTTGTCAAAGATATACAGGAAGTTTGCTAGTAGGGAGAAGGAAGCTACTATCCCTTTGTACAAGGCAATGGTTAGGATGCATCTTGAGTATTGTATACAGGTCTAGAGGCCTCACTTTAGGAAGGATGTAGAAATCAACTAGATTGGCAAAGGGAACGAAAGGGTGTTCTGTAATTACTGTTTCTGGAGACTAGGCACCTGCAGTGTGATCTGATTTAGGTGTTTAAGACCTTGAATGGATTGGGTACGCTGAATGTGAATGGCATTCTTTCCCTTCAGCCAGCAGGTGGTTGATTTGCTACAACAGGCTTCCATCTGCTGTTGTGGAAGTGGACAGTTTGAATAAATTCAAGGAAGAACTAAACTTTTTTTTTTTTTTTTTTGGCTGATGCTATATAAGTTGCTTTTCAGCATCATTTGCGACTACTATAGCAAAAATTTTTTACCATTTTCCCCAATTTTTTTTAACACAAATACACTTTACTTAGTAAATAAATACTTTATTTACGATTGCTTTATGAGTATATAGACTGAAAGATAGATTATATCATTACATTTCTCTTTACATTCTACTAATACACAATGCTGTTGTGGAGTTAATTTTACGCATCTATTCTGAAATATTCATGAAATTTGGTTTTCCAGAGCTATGAAACCATTTTGTTTTGGTACATAATTTTTAATAGTGATCATATGCAATAAAGATGTTCACTATCACACTGGCATTTTACCATACCATCATCTCATTAACATTTTCAAGTATTGCTTTTTCCTTCCACAAGTCATCCACATTATCTTCTGAGGCACTCTATGTCACTGGCCGTCTGTTTGTTGATTGTCTTCCACTGTTCACGTAGGCTGCAATTTCTTCCTCACTCATGTAATGTGCAACTGGAGCTTCCCCATCCACCTCGATCAAAGCAGCCAGGACATTTGCTCCAAGACTACTAACCAAGTACATTACAAGCAGCCTTTGCTTCGTGTTCTGAAAATGCTGCTAACTCCAGATAATTATTAGTGATCTCATCTTTTCCAACACATTTTTGAAATATATTCTTTGACATTTCAAAAATACATTTTTGACAGCAGTTTTCAATTGCTGTTGAGCTTACTTCTTCCTGCGCTATTCCAATATAGTATGCAACATCAGAAATTCTCAGTTTTCAGAAATTCTAAAACTTGAATTTATGAGTACGCAACACCAGCAAGTAGTCACCACAATATAAACTTTGAAGGCTCGAATAATGCCTTGATCAATGGGCTGAATTAGTGCAGTTGTGTTCCTTGGCAGAAACAATCTTGAATTTGATCTTGCCATCTTCAGGACATTAGCTGAAGGATAAGCTGAGCAGTGATCCAACAGTAACAGAGCCTTTTCTTCAAGTCTTTTGGAAAACAAGTGGCATCTCACTGATGGTACAAACTCACTTTTAAACCATGAAGCAAAAATATCACTCATCATCCAAATGTTGGAGCTATTTTATATAAATCACAGGTAGAGATTTCGTGCTGATGTACTTAAAACACTAGGGACTTCAACTTTTACCGATGCAGTAATTCTCCCTCTCTCTTTCTCTGTGATAGTTTTCACACCTGCTTTGTTGGTGCCTTTTTAATATTCATTTACTTGTCAGGGACAAGTTTATAGTACAGTGCTATTTCGTCACAGCTGTACAACTTTACATCTGTGAATCACATTACACATAAATTCAGGAAATGCTTCTGCTGCTGTAATGTCACCAAATGTTCACTTACAAGACTAACCTGAGATATCTCATTACGAACATCTAAAAGTCATCCTTCAGAAGCTTTAAATGTTTCATTATCACCAAAGTTTATGAAATTTAAGTACCTGTGCTTTCAAAATTACTCCATTTATTAATACTCCTTCATTACACTTCTGTAGAAACCACTTGTATGCACTTTGGTCCACACAACTGTTTTCTGAAAGTCTAGTTTTCTTTCTTTGGCGGCCTACTTCATCTTTTCTGGAGTCTACGAATGAACAGTTTTTCTTCCTCATTCATCCAACCATGGATCGTTCTTCTTGAATTCTGCACTTGCAAAATACACTGCAATTTGTTTTGCCACTCTCAACTATTTAAATAATCTTTAATTTTCTTCGAGTGTATAATTTTTTTTTGGTGGCCATTACTTCAGTCTTACTGATTTACTAATCAGTGTATTACTTGCCATGTATTTATTTCTGATACCCAAGAATTTACACGGTTTAGAAAATTAAATAAAACCAAACTGTGTCCTATTGCAGTGCTGAAGTGATGTCTTGTGATTTCTCCATAAATCACTTGTCAGTTCATGTATATTTTTGTCTAGATTTAACCCTCAGCAGTTTTGCTATCCGTAAGTGTAACATCTAGTGGAGGGAAGGATGTTGTGTGTTGTTTGCAAAAATTTACTTTGTAACTAATGTAACACACTTGATGAACAGTAGCTACATCCCCCCCCCCGAGACATAGCTATTTGTAATTAGTGTTTCACTGATGTACTCTTTTATCGCATCTCTCGTTATGGAGAGAAGTGGGTGTCTACAGTAATTAACTTTGACAAGTCCTGTTGTTTACAAAAATTACTCTGCAACTGAATACATCAGGGCATACAAACAGTAAGTTTTTAGCTAATTTCCCTTCTTGGAAATACAGTAGTAGGATGTACAGTAGATACAGTATTCACTTTTCCAATATGAAATTGCTAGTTCTTTGAACACACATTTTTTAAATTCATTTTGGGGAACATGATCACACCCATGGCATATCTGAAACTGTGGTATGAAGAGGTGCGTTATATCAAGGTCGCCTGTATTTTGACAAGTACTGTCAATAGTACAACAGGTCTGTAAAGCTATGTTGATTTGAAGGCTTTTCTCTATTTTTAAGGATAATTCTGAGGTTAGCCTGTTTACAGTTATCTGTGAATTTCCTAGTTATAAGGAACATGATTTAACAGTATACCCAAATAATATTATGAAGGGTATGATTCAGGTATACCGTTGCCAATTTTTTTTTAATTACTTCAACCTCAATGAAGTCATGGCTTGTGTATTGGTTTTCATTGGTCCTGTCAATGGCAGATTTCAGTTCTACTAAAGTGAAAAGGTTCCATCACATCAGAATGGTAGTTAGAATTTTCTGCACATATATCTGTCTCTTCTTCTGTCAGAGGCTGGCTATCTGTGAGGAAGAGCACATTCAGGATGTTGTTCTCCCAAGTGTGATTCGGGCACCCATTTGGTGTTGTAGTAGTTTGAATAGTTTCAGCTTTGGGAGCTTGTTTGTTACAATCTGTTACACCACACCACCATGATCAGCATTTTCAACCATCCCAACCAGGACACACCAATGAGTCTAATCTGTACCACATAAATATTCCTGAGGTTTCTGCATTGTTCTCTGAGTGCTTCTATTTCTTGTTGGGGCCAGCTGCAGCATAATTTTTAAAAAGCTTTCTTGTTCTGTGTACCTTGTTCCTGAGGATCTCAAGCTCAGGGTACCAGCCAGCGGAGATCATCATTTTTATGGCATTTCTTCCTCATGAAGCAGTTGCAGGCATTAAGTATAATATCAGTTAGTTTATTACAGTGGTCTGCAGGTGACAAATGGTTGAAAGCCTCAAGTGGAACCCTAGCAGGCAAGACCTCAGCAAGACAGCACAAGTCACTTGGCACATCGGCTAAAAGTGACAGCCTGGTGGTCAGAGGCAGTCCAAGCCTCCTATGCATTTATCAGCAGTGGACTCTTTGGCCAGTGTAACATCAATGTTACTTTCCTAAAATTGGGCAGGTTGTGTAAGTGATTTACCACCACAAAAGGCAACGTTACTAAACAGTCTTCTAGGTAGTGGCCATTACCTATGCCTCTGCAGTCGTTAGTTCTGCTGTGCCAGAGGGTTGAGCAACAGTTACCATCCATTGAAACTAGCAGTCTGCAACCAAGCAAGATAGCCAGTGAAGACTGTAGGTAAAGGATTAAAGGGGCTATACCTTGCTGATATATTGTAGAGATATTATGTATAAGTTGCCTAGCAATTTGAGCACATACTGCCTGAGGAGTACACAGTGTGTTGACTTTGATCACTGTGAGGATTGGGTTTCAGGCAATTATGGCTGCCAGGTGGTGTCAGAGGTTGTTTCTGCAACCCTGTACCCTACCTCCATGCATCCAGGGCTCTTGAACAGTTAACAGGTCAATCTTCTCCTCTTCCAGCTTGATTTTTAGCTGGTCAGCTTACAGCTCTTGTACGCTATGCATTTAGCTGCAGAAATTTTAGTGAATGACTGTAATTAGTATTAGGGTGCAACCTCTGAAACCCAACCCTCAGTGATCAAATTCAACACACTGTGTACTCCTCAGGCAGTATGTGCTCACATCCATAATTTATTTTTTGTTTATAAGTTTTCAGGGTTTTTTGCTGAACTGGACATTTAATATCTCTAATAGAATGCTTAGAGTCCAGCTTAGCTTTTTTGCAATTTGAACATCTTGGTTCAGTGTTTTTCTTCTAACATTCTCTGAATGTATGGTCTTTAATACCACAGTATCTACACATGGACTCTTTTTCTATATGTGTATGGGTAGTGTGGCCAAATCTCTGACACTTGAAATATGTCAGGATCAGGAAATGTTCCCTATCCTGAAATTGGCTGAATCCATGGCTGGTCTAGATAAAGTAGACTCTATCCTGGCTTTTGAGAATGTCCCAGGCTCTAGGAGATACTTCTATAATGCAGTTGCAATATAATCAGGATTTGGAAGGTATGGTCCTTCAGAGAACAAATTCTTTCTTCATTTCTTCAACTAACATATGCTCAGAAAAATTTTTGTGTATACAGGTAACCCTCGTATAACACGGTAGTTTGGTTCCTACAAAATCTCGTGTGATGCAAAATTGTGTTATACGGGACTAAGCACCAGTACAAAAGGGGGGGGGGGGGGGGGGTGACATTTTGAAAACCAACAAAAATATGCCATTTTTTTAAAATAACTATCAGAAACTTAATTTTCATAGGTAGTAATAACTTAATGTTTTAACTTTATTTTTATAATAGTAATAACTTAAATGTCTTACCTTACAAACTGTGATACTTATACAGGGTGTTTCAAAAGTGATGGTCAATAATTTAAAGGTGAACTGTACATGTGGACATGTGTATATGTAAGGGCAGCACCTAGAACGTTTGTTCAACTCCGCCTCATCTCTCTGAGAAGAACAGTATCACTAGAAATGGACCAGATATGTATGTGACATAGGTTTGTGTGTATTATGTTTGTGTTCTGTTGTTATGTTCTGGCCTCTTGGCTACCAAGAAGCATCAGTTACCTGGACAGATGATTCTGGGTACTCATTCACACTATGGGAAGGTGGGCCAGTCCCAGCAAAACACAATGTCTCAAGAGAGACTCTGACCCACCTAGTGTTGCCAGAAGGTGGGCCATATTTTTCTGGGGGCCCATTCCAGAGGGAGGAGAAAAAAGAAAGAAGAGGGAAAAAAATTGTAGGAAAAAAGGAACTGTACAGAACTACAATATTCAAAAAAAGCCCAGTAAACATGGGTCCTTAAGTGAATTGTTTTCAAAATATTGTACATTTCTAGTTGGAATCCACCACTGACAAGGTGAACTGTAGAGTTGAGATCTACCGCTGACTTGTTTGTTCAGGTTAGGTTATGCTCATTATCTCCATTTCCCCTCTCTCAATGCTCTGAGACATAGCAGGCATACTAGTACTTGTCAAAGGATGGTCAACCTGGAAAGAGGTTACAGCAATAAAGAGTATGCGGACATGCACTTCATGTATGGTAAAGCCAACAGCAGTGCACTCAGGGCTGCACGTTTGTACCAAGCATTTCCCCGCTAAAGGCAGTCCAACAGGCACACATTCATCAGGGTACATCAATGCCTTAGAGAGTATGGGCACTTTGCAAATTTGATGAGTCATTAATTAACATAACTGCCCTCTCTTGAGTGAAATATAGATGTCTGAGAGAGGTTTTAAGGGCAGCGCACCCGATATGGGAAGAATATTCCATGGTAACACAGATGTGCAATTTGTACAGAGTGAACAGCTGTTTGGAAGAAAAGTAACACTGAGAATGAAAGAGAAAACCCAGTTTTTTAAATGCAGAGGGAGCAATATTTGTAATGGCTTATGCCAAGAGAGAGAGTTTAGAAGTCAGGGTAATCCCCGATAGAAATATATGTTCTTTAATAGAAATCAGAGTGTCATCAAAGATAAGCATAGGAGCAGAGAAATCCTTTTTGCAAGATATAAGACAGGACCAAGTTTTAGAAGGGGTGAAAACTACTAATTTATCATTACCGCTCTAGAGAATCCTGGAGATCAGCATTTAAGGAATTGATAGTGGATAGTTGAGAATTTGAAGCTGTTTCAACAGGGCAAGGTTCTCAAACTGGAATATGGAATGCAATGTGGTATCACTGACAAAAATATGGATAGGATTTCTCTTCAATGAAAGAAGTTCATTAATAAACAAGAGGAAAATAGTGGGAGAAAGAACCGAACCTTGAAGAACCTAGAAGAGAGTCATCTACCATTCCCTGCAGTGAGCGATCAGAGAAAACTGGATACCCAATTATAAAAAACAGTTGCCAAACCACAAGATGAAAGCTTATTTAGAAGACCTTTATGCCAAGCACGATTAAAAGCCATTGAAATGTCAGGAGTATCTACTTGAGTTTCACCAAACTTTCCAATGAATCTGCCCATAGATGGATAACATAAGCCAGAATATCACCAGTGGTTTGAAACTGACGAATCCTTAGCGGCGATGATTGATAAGATGAAAGGTTTCTAGATATTTTAAGATTTGGTAGTTAATTGATTTTCCATTACTTTAGAAAGAGTAGAAGTAAGTGCAGTGGGATAATAATTGGATGGAAGGGATCTGTCATACTTTTTAGTAACTGGCTGGATATGAGTAAATTTCCAAGCAGAAAAGAAAACACCTTTGGCATAAGAAAGTGATAAAAAAGGCAACACAGAACAGGAGTAAGTTCAGGAACACAGCTTTTGAGAACAAGGGGAGAAATACTATCGGGACCTGGAGCTTTCTTAGCATCAAAAATGCGTCAAAATTATTTTGACATTGATGGAAGATCAAGGTGGCATTGAATGCAGTGAACTGGGAATGTGGGAGGTGGTTTACCAAGATCATCAATACATGATTTAGAAGAAAAGTAGGAGGCTAACAGGCCAGCTTTAGCTTTTGCTGAAGTGGGAACAGAACCATCTGGTTTTGACAAGGCTGGGAACAGAGATGGTCAACAGTTGTGGCCAATAGCATTGGCAAAAGACCAGAATGCTCAACTATCATTTGGACAAGAAGCAAGTTTTCTACTCCTAACCTATTTTAAATCTAGTTTGGACTGATTAATAACTAACTGCTTTACAATTGTTGTGAGCTTTGGTGTAGGCAGAAAATGAAGCTGCAGATTTGGATACAAGCCAATTGTGAAATGGAAAATTCTTATCATGACCAGCCTCAGCAAATTTATTGAAAAACTAAAGTTTAGATAAAGGACTAGATTCTAAGATGGAGTATGGAATAAAGGATTTCATCCCCACAAGAATAATTTCGCTGACAAGATCTGAGCAAATGTTAACATTAGAATATTTGAAACAGTAATCCGACCAAGGAAAATAAATCCCTTAGAACATCCCATTTTGTATTCTTGTAATGCCAAACAACAAGAGGTTGAGAACGGCCAAGAAAGAAAGGCTCCACTGGAAAAGAGACTATCATTATTATTATTAGCTACATGGTGCAAGGAAGCCTGAGGCTTATGCTGCACCAGCAAAAAAAAAAAAAAAAAAAAATAGAGAGTGTGTGTGTGTGTGTGTGTGTGTGTGTGTAGAAGGGAATCACCAAGAAAGAGAAGAATGATGATATCCAGCTCAGGATCCTGGGTGTGCCAAGCCCATACTCACCACATGTGAGTCCCTGGGGTTAGATGTCATGTTGTAATCTGAGGTACCTAGAGGACCACTAACCTTGACCGTGTACTTAAAGGTTGTTTGTGAGAAAAACATCAAGCATGTTGCATGCGTGGTTAGGATTATCTGGTATTCTGGTAGGGAAATGAACAATCTGTGTAAATCCATTAATAAACAGAAGCCAGCTGGAGTTATGAACATTAAAATCACCAAGTTAAATACCTCTCCATTAAGAAAGTTGGACTGAAGAAAGTAGTTTCAAAGAGTGGAAGTCAAAGAGTTCCAACTGATTAGTGGAGTTGTGAGAACAATAGAAGCAACAGATGAATTTGACAGAATGTGGTAGAGAGATTCTAAGAAGATCAAAAAGAGGAGAGTCCAAGTTACTACGTCTCTGACAGGGAATATCAGAGCAGAAATATGCACAAGTACCACATTTGAAGCGAAAGGAATCAAACAACAAATAATATGGACAAATGAGATAGGCGGTGGTTGAATCAACTGATAATTTAGAATCAGTCAGAAAGAATAAATGAGGTTAGCAGACTTCTAATCTCAATGATGTCTCAATGGACATCATTGAGATTGAAACTGAGACCTAATATATTTGTGAAATGAACACGGAAATGTTTGGGAAGCTTAGATCTTTTCACAGATAAGTGTATTCCATTAGTTTGATGTATTCAGTAGTAAGAAAAAGGTAGAAGGAGATATGCTACATGAAGTAATGAAATTCTTGGATAAGGCATACATATGGAAAGAATATACCCAACTCCTTAATGTAACGTGGCCTCGACAATGCCTTGTATACATACTACTCTGACTCCCTCCAGTCATTACCTGGCAGAGTAGAGGCACTAGCATAGGAACGCCTTGGCATTGGGGAAGGTGCCAAAAGCATTGGTATCAGAGGGATGCCACTGTGACAGATCACATCAGTTCCGTGTCAAGATATTTTGACATCCAAGGCTAGCTGACAAAATGGCACCTCTAGATGTCGCATCAGGATGAGAGCAGAGGGTGGGGTGAAAGTTAATTTTTGCCAAATGGCATGTTTTCAGAGGGCGATTCAAGCCTGCATGCATCCTTAAATATATACTGCATAGCAGCATACATCCATTTGCCGTCCAGAACGCAACTTTTAAGAGACCAATCAAGTTACCGCTTCATCCGTACATGCTCAAATGCACAGCAGTTTGCACTGTGTATGTTCTGAATAAGTTTGAAATTATAAATAATGTGTGTATAATGTTTTTGTGTTTGCTATATAAACAAGTAACCGTGAATGTTTTGATTTATAATTTAGGTGATACAGAAGCTTATGGTAGATATAGCTGATCTGTAATGAAGTCAAAAAGGAGGTTAGGCAGATTACGAGAAATCTTTGGCAAAGGATGCAAAGAAAAACAACAAAGAGTTCTTTACTTATGTAAACTCTAGAAGGAAGGGGATGAATCAGATTGGTCCACTTGATGTCGATGATTAAACTGTTGATGATCCTGCTTAGGTAGCTAACAAACTGAATCAGTACTTTGCATCTACATTTATACATGAGGAGTTATTCTGGGAGGGGAATGCCAGAGGTGTATTAAACTCTGGCAGTGAGCTAAGTGATTTCATAATAACTGAGAGCAAAGTGGAACAGAAATTGAAGATAAACATAAGAAAGCCACTTGGGGCGGATGGGATCTATCCAGTTATATTGAAAGAGGCAGCAAAGGAAGTAAGAAAACCATAAGCCATAATTATGAGAGCTTCCTTGGACTCAGAGGAGGTACCCATGGACTGGACATGTGCAAATATAATCCCAATTCACAAAGGAGGGGCAAAGGGTGAAAAAATAATTACAGGCCTGGTAGTTTAACTTCTGTTCCGGGGAAATTAATGGAGACACTAGTTAAAGAATCACTGCAGGATCATCTAGACAAGACGTCAATTATAATTCAGACACAGCATGGTTTTGTTGAGGGGAAGTCTTGTCTGACCAATCTGATTGGATACTATGATGTAATCACAAAGGAACTGAATGCAATCAATAATTTTGACATCATATACTTGGATCTTAGGAAAGATTTTGATACTGTTGCACGTGGAAGACTACTGTACAAACTGGAGCGGTGTGGCATAAAGAGTAAGTTGCTACAATGGATAACGGGATGGCTGAGTGGGAGAAGACAGAGTGGTAATCAATGGACAATGCTCTTCGTGGACTAATTTTATTAGTAGAGTCCCCCAGGGTTCAGTGTTGGGGCCATTGCTGTTTTCTGTATTTATTAATGATATTGATGAAGGTATATCAGGCTTAATGTCTAAGTTTGCACACAATACGAAGGTTGGCAGGGTTGTTAAGGACAGTATGCTACTGCAATAGGATCTAGAAAAGTTAAGCAGATGGGCTGAGAGTGGCAACTGAAGTTTAACATTGACAAATGTAAAGTGTTGCATATGGGTAGCAGCAACTCCAGAGTAATGTATCAACTGTGCAGTGCTACACTCAGGGTGGCAGAGAATGAAAAGGACCTGGGGGTAATTATGCAGTCAGATCTGATGTTTTCTAAGCAGTGCACATGGTCTGTAAGAGTAGCTCATAGTGTCTTGTCAATGATATACAGGAATGTTTCTAGCAGGGATAAGGAGGTGAACATCCCCTTGTATATGTAAATAATCAACTCCTAATCCCTGTATATGGTACTCAAGGTGGTCAAGGCCACACCTTGAGTATTGTATGCAGGTCTGGAGGCCTCATTTTTGGAAGGATGTAGCGCTGCTGAAACATGTACAGAGAAGGGCAACAAGATTACTGAATGGAACAAAGGACTGCTCTTATGAAGAAAAGCTTAAGTTTTCCAAATGACAGGGTCTGGAGACTAGACACCTGCGAGGTGATCTCATTGACGTGTATAAGGACTTGAATGGTTTGAGAAAGCTCAATGCTTTTGGGATTCCTCCTCTTGCCCATATTAATCACCTGAGGGAGACATAAATTCAAATTGAGGAAAAGCAGTTGTAGAATAGACATGCGGAAGTTTGCCTTTAGCCAGTGGGTGGTTCATTGCTGGAACAAACTTTCATCTGTCATTGTAGAAGTTGAATAAATAAATTCAAGGCAGAACTAGACAAATATTTGGAGTGAATGAATGGGTGAAATGGGAAGCTTTTTTTTTTTTCTTTTTAAGCTGATGCTGTATAAGCTTGCTTTCTTGCATCATATGCTTCTACAAAGGCTAAATAAAACAACAAAAGACCAATTAATTTTAGACACGCCACCAAAGAAAAGAAGCGCATACTGCATAGAAAGACTGCATAAAGAGGAAATTTAAAAAAATATATATATATATATATTCTGCTTGTTTACAAAACTGGCTTAAATTTGTATTTTATTATTATAATTATAATTTTTTTTTAACTGTACAAAAATGTCGGAGATACTCGAATATTCAATTACTGTGACAATATAAAAAGAAATGGGGGAAATTTACTGCAAAGTCCATTGTTCACTTCACCGAAACAACAGATCACCCTTTATTGGGGTACAGCAAACCACTCTTTCATAAAACTCTAACAAGGTGCTTACAGTAGAAGGTAGTACAGTAGAAGTTGACCAGAGCCTATATCCTTGATCTGCCCACTGACTGTGGATACATAGAAAATAGTTGACCAGTTCGACTTCTCAGTATGTAGTAGTAGAGGCATGTGATGCAAGAAAGCATGCTTAAGTAGCATCAGCCAAAAAAAAAAAAAAAAAGAAAGAAACCCATTTCACACATCCATTCCTTCTAAAAGGTTGTTGAGTTCCTCCTTGAATTTATTTACGCTACCAACATCCAATTTATTCCACCTTCCAATTATCACTTTAAGCTATCAATATTAATTGGCAGGCCTAAAGTTCTTCACAGCATCAACAAAAGAAAACTTAAGTTTTTTGGTCATATAGTAAGAAGGGAAAAAACTTTCTGTTGAAGAACATAATGGAAGAAAAAACCGATGGGAAGAGGTGCAGAGGAAGACCTGCAACTAGGATGGGATCAGTGAACTTCTGGGCATGACACTTTGCGATGCTGCTCATGTAGCACACAATCGATACAGTTGGAGAAATTTGTTTGTGGCCACAACAGCTCCTCAGGGAGCTATGTGACTGGAAGAAGAATAATCAACTTCCACAACAACGGATGGAAGTCTGTTCCTGCAATCATTTACCCACTGGCTAAGGCAAATTTTCACATATTTATTCTATAACTGTCTTTCCCCAACTTGAATTTATGCTCCCTCAGGTTCGTATTCTGAACAAGAGGAAGAATCTGATCATAATTGAGCCTGTTCAACCCACTCAAGGCCTTATACACCTCAATCAGATCGCCTCAAAGTGCCTAGTCTCCAGAAACTGCAATTTGCAGAACTTGAGCCTTTCTTGGTAAGAGAACCCTTTTGTTCCCCTCACCAACCTTGTTGTCCTTCTTTGTACGCATTCTAGCAACTCTACATCCTTCTTAAAATGAGGTATCCAGACTTGTACACAGTACTCAAGGTGTGGCCTGACCATTGCCTTATACAAAGGGATAATCACCTCTTTTTCCCTGATAGCAAAATTCCTGTATATTATTGACAATACCCCATGACCTGCTCTGGCAGCCTGTTTGCACTACTCAGAAAACTTCATATCTCACTGCAAAATCACTCCCTGGTCTTTTTCATTTTCTACCAACCTAAGTGTAGTACCACACAGTTGGTACATTCTGCTGAGATTACTTCTACCCATATGCAGTACTTTGCATTTGTCAATGTTAAACTTCAGTTGCCACTTCTCAGCCCATCTGCCCAAATTTTCTAGATCCTGTTGCAGTAGCATACTGCCATTATTGTCATTAACAAACCCTGTCAGCCTTTGTATCATCTGTAAACTTTGACATTAAGCCTGATATACCTTTATCAATACCACTGATAAATATACAAACCAACAGTGGGCCCAAAACTGAATCCTGTGGGACTCCACTAATAATATTAGTCCATGAAGAGCAACGTCCATTGATTACCACTCTGTCTTCTGCCACTCAACCACCCTTTTATCCATTGTAGCAACTTACTCTTAATACGATACTGCTCCAATTTGTACAGTAATCTTCCACGCACAACAGTGTCGAAAGCTTTCCTGAAATCCAAGTACAGTAGACTCTCGATTTTCCGGGATAGATGGTAAAAAAACAAATCCCGGATAATCAATTTCCCGGTTAATCCAAAAATACAAAAGTAATGACATACGTAAGAGATACATTCCAGGACTTCTTACTTTGTACATATTGCTACTATATTATTATTGACAAATCTGAATTCCACGCGATACTTGTTAATGTTTGGCCCATTTTCATACATCCTTATTAGTTTAATTTTCTGATCCAAATCGATGGCTTTCCTTTTGTTCGTAGATTTAAGTACTGCTGTCAGTTATTCTCTTAGTCGGCACCATGATAACGGTCAAAATGAAATTTTCTGAAAAGAACTTCACAGGGTTAAACAATTTGCATCTTCCGGGTTACTGGGCTTTTCTGTTCGTGCATGTAATTATAAAATGGGTAGTAAACTCGATCTTATTGCATTTGCGATTATACCGATAGCTGGAATTGTGTAGATTTTTATGTTATTATGGTGAAATGTGTTCCCCTTCACTGATATCTTCAGTCATATATATCTCTCTCTCATCGGTTTGGCTGAAACAAAAAGAAGAAATTAATCACTTATAAGTTTATCAAGTGGAAATCTGCTGTACACCAATGGAAACAGTGAAAGGAGTGAAGGTGGAGTTGGGTTTCTGGTCCATAAAGATTTTAAAAACAACATTTTGGAATTCAAAAGTACATCACCAAGGGTGTCAAGACTAATACTCAAGATTTCTAAGAGGAACAAGCTAAAGATTATAATGATTTATGCACCAACATCGAGCCATGATGATGAAGAGGTTGAAGAAATGTACACCGAAATTGAGAGTCTTCTAGATGAGCAGAAAACCCACTACACTATTATTATGGGGAACTTCAATGCTAAGGTTGGAAAAGGCAAAACAGCGCAGAAAGAGGAACTATAGGAAATTTTGGAATTGGTGAAAGAAATAAAAGAGGTGAAAGACTTGTGGAATTTGCAGAATCTCAAGGACCGTCAGTAATGAACACTTTTTTCAAGAAAAGGGTGAACAGAAAGTGGACATGGAAGAGTCCAAATGGATTAACAACTAAGGAAATCGACTTCATCCTCATTAACAGAAGATTTATTGTGAACAATGTAACCGTCCTGAATAAGGTAAATGTTGGAAGTGATCACAGAATGGTAAGATGTACACTTGATATAGATGTAGGAAAGGAAAGGAAAAAATTGACTCGAGTAAATAATACAAAGGTCTTTGAGATAACAGAAGAGGAGAAAAAGCAGTATGCACTGGAACTTAAGAACAAGTTTGAGCTTCTGCAGATTGCTCAGGACCAAGATATCGACGAGGAATATTACAACTTTCTGAAAGTGGTAAAGCCCGAAAAACCTATAGGGAAAAAAGAAATCCAAAGAAGAAAAAATTAGTCAAGAAACACTTGTCATGATGAACTGAAGACGACAAATGAAGAGCAAGAAAAACACTGACAGGGAGAAAATTGAGTATACTGAGTTATGCAAAGCCATTAGAAAGAGACTCAGAGAGGACATAAGAAGATTTAATACAAGAAAAGTAGAACAAGCATTAAGGGAAAACAAAGGATTTAAATCAGGAGCCATGAGCAGTAATACAGAAAGACAAATGATACTGAAACTGAAGAATACCGATGGTGTACTTATAAACAGCAGAGAAGACATAATTCAAATAGCAGAAGACTACTATAGAGAATTATACAAGGAGCAGGGGAATGATGCCAGCAGTGGGGAAGATGGATTGCAAAGTAGCAACACATACGACATACCCGATATTCTTCCTGATGAGGTAGAACATGCATTGAAGAAAATGAAGAATCAGAAAGCCCCGGGAGAAGATGAAGTTACTGTAGAGTTGTTAAAATTGGGAGGAAGAGACATAACACAAAAACTGGCAAGGCTCTTCACAAACTGCATTAGAAAAGGTGTGATGCCTAAGCAGTGGTATAATGCAATCATAGTTTTGCTGCATAAGAAAGGAGATAAATCAGAAATTGGAAATTATAGACCAATTAACTTGTTATCTCACATCTACAAGTTGTTCACAAGGGTCATTACTAACAGATTAGAAAGACTTGATGAGAATCAACTGAAAGAGCAAGCTGGCTTTAGGACAGGATTCTCAACTATGGATCACCTTCACGTAATATCACAGCTAATGGAGAAAGCAAATGAATATAAAACAACATTATGCCTGGCATTTGTGGATTATGAAAAGGCATTTGACTCCATACAGCATAAGGCAATGTTTCGGGCACTAGAAAGACAAGGCATAGATACCCCATATATTATGATTTTGAAGAAAATATATGAGAATGCTAGACAAAGACAGTAGCAAATTTAAAATCGAGAAAGGAGTTCGACAAGGAGACACAATATCTTCGAAGCTGTTTACTGCTGCCCTTGAGGAAGCTTTCAGAAGATTAGACTGGTCGCAGAAAGGAGTCAATGTGAACAGAGAGTACCTAAACCATTTACGATTTGCAGATGACATTGTGGTCATAAGCCACGATCCCAAAGAATTAGAGGAAAATCTTAATCAGTTATGCACAGTTAGTAAGGATTCTGGACTAAAAATGAATATGGCTAAAACAAAAGTAATGATGAACAAGTATGCCACAGAAAGGGAAATAATGATTGAAGGAGCAGTAATTGAAAAGGTGGAGTCATATACTTATCTGGGACAAGTTATTAGCTGTAATAATGATAAATGGCTGGAAGTCAAGAGAAGAATAAATTTTGGATGGATAGCATTCAGGAAATATAGTCACATACTGAAGAGCAATATCCCAGTTTGTCTGAAACGTAAAATAGTGATTTTGATTTTATTGGCGCATTAGCTACTAAGGCTATAATGCACGTAAAATAATGAACCAATGTATACTCCCCACAATGACTTATGGAAGTGAAACTTGGGCACTCACCAAAAGAACGGAGAAGCTGAGAACTACACAGCGAAGAATGGAATGAATTATATTGGGAATCAGACTGTTAGATAAGAAGAGAAACACATGGATTAGGCAGCAAACTCAAGTAAAGGACACTCTTATCAAAACTAAAGAACTAAAATGGTCTTGGGCAGGACGCATAGTTTGGAGACATGATGACAGATGGACTAAGAAAATAACAGAATGGTATCCAAGAGGAGCTAGAAGAAAACCTGGAAGACAAAGGCGGAGATGGATAGATGAAATTCATGGGTAGTAAATGGATATCCAGTGCTCAAAACAGAAGGAACTGGAAAGTTGCTGGAGAGGCCTTCATCCTGCAGTGGACTGAAAATGGCTGATGATGATATATATATATATATATATAAAAAAAAAAAAAAAAAAAACACTTGTAAGAATCTTCTCTTCTTTCCTATTTTTTTGCTTGTTACTCCGTATCTCACTTGTGCAATTTGTCCGTGTCGTTGTTGATTGTTTATTTTATTTAATATTTTTGTTTGTTTGAAATTTAACAATCCTAAAAAAAAAAAAAAAAAAAATTGAGTAAAAAAAATTTTACATAAATCTGTAGTTGCATAAGTTGGGGACTTACTGTATCGAAAAATGTTCAGCAACCTACATAAAAAATATGGCAATAGATAAAAAACGAAAAAACTTACCATGCACTACTCGCTTGTCCAATACGATGCTTCCCTTTATTTTTTTGCGATGTCAATTTTAAGTCTACAGGTTTCCTATATTTTTTTACGATGTCGATTTTAAATCTAATAGCTTCTCTATTTTTTACAATGTTGAGTATGATTTGGTCACCTACATTATAATGGTCCCTTAGAGATTTAACAGATGCACCGTTTTCAAACTTTTGAATAATTTCAAGTTTTTGTTTAACTGAAAACGCAACTCTTTTGTGTTTACCCATCACTTTTGCGATTTCTAAACAAAAAAAAAATTTACTATAAAAAAAATTCTGACATCTCTGACATAAATAACGAAACAAAATTTCCTTTTGCCCTGCAACAGAACACAACAAAATCGACTTGACGCACTAAAACAAACTAAACATTCAGTCTCTCTTTTTTTTGTCTTTTTTTTTTCAGAGGCGGATGTGAAGACGGGGGGGGGGGTGCAAGATAATAGGTACACTAATCTCCCAATGACGACTTATAATATCGCTTGTCACTTATTTACGACTTGCAAAATATCTGTTTATAGTTATTACTTGAATTCTTTGATTTCTGTTTCATTTTTTTTTTTTTTTTTTTTTTTTAAATTTGGAGTCTTCAAGTGTCCCAGTTAATCCAATCACGGTTAATCGATAGTCTGCTGTATATGATATCAAAATTATTTTTTGCATCCAGTTCCTTTGTAACAACATCATAGTATCCAATCAAATTTGTCAGACAAGACTTTCCCTTAACAAACCCATGTTGTCTGAATTATTACTGCAGTCTTGTCTAGATGATCCTGCAATGCATCTTTAACCAGTAACTCCATTATTTTCCCCTGAACAGAAGTTAAACTAACTGGTCTGTAATTACTTGTGTCACCCTTTATGAATTGGGGATACATTTGCACATCTCCAGTCTGTGGGCACTTCCCCTGAGCCCAAAGATTGCTCTCATAATTATGGCTAAGGGTTTGCTTAGTTCCTTTGCTGCCTCCTTTAATATAACTGGATAGATCCTATCTACCCCAAGTGCCTTTCTTATGTTTAACCTCAACAATTTCTCCTCCACTTTGCTCTCAGTTATTACAAAATCATTAAGCACCCTGTTACAGTTTGATAAACTTCTGTCATTTTACTCCTTTAATAACTCCTCATGTGTGAATTCAAAATACTCATTCAAATTATCAGCTATCTGAGCAGGATCATCAACAGTCAAACCATCAACAGTTTATATACTCAGTCAAACCATTGACCGAACATATAGAGCACAACATACCTAAAGGTCGTGGGGGATCATGAAGACTTCCCAACCCATGTGCATGCCTCCAGATTAAGGATAACAAATTCAAGATTTATAAAGACCAAACAAAAGGCCCCATGCACAGTATTTGCAACCAATCCAACAAATACTCAAGTTTGCCCTGAATACCTGAAAATTGCTTTTATTGTTATTAATAATCCAGGTGAATCTTAAATAATCTGAGATTATTGAGAATAGTATGTTCATAATATAGCATCTATATCAACTCATAGACTAGTACACATAACTATGCATAAAAACAATTAACATTCCCACTCCTTTAAAAAAAATTCAAACTGTATCCAACAGCCCTATAGAAATGGAAATATACAATTAAATTAAAGTGCAAATAAAGAGCATTTCAACCAGATGTGATTATACTATCCATCAGAGACAATAATGCACAATTAGTATTTTGCTGAAGACTATCATTCAGTTGAAGTGTTTGTGCTTTATACAGTCTATTCCAGTTATTTGGGACACATAAGGACTAGTGCATTTTGGCCCGATTAAGCGGCTGCCCCAATTATCTGAAGTTTCACGTAAATAGTTAAAAATACAATGTACCCCCCCCCCCCACTCAACATAGTCAAGTGCCGCTCACTATACGATGTGCAGTAAGCACCGGTCATTGTGATCACATTTGTGAATTGAATTTTAATTCTATTAAACAGCAATTCTAATTAGCGAAAATAGGAGGAATATTATCCACAGGCTATAAAAGCAAAGATATATTAAGCACAAATTTACCCTTTATTACCTTGCCAATTAAAAAATACGTGAAAATCGGAAGAATATACGTGATAATAGGAATAATTAATACGTACTGTAATATGTACGTACGAACTAGTTGACATTTCTGTTCACTAACATTTGTGGGTGGGGGTTAAAATTTAAAACAGTAAAAAGATAAGCAATCAATAACAAAGAACACAGTACACACAAATTGCAAGTAACACGATACATGCAAGTGAGAACCGAGCAACAAGTTACAAAGCTTTAAAAATACGAATGAAGAGATCTGAAAATTTATTTTTTTATATGATTGAAGATTTCATGGAAGTGTAAACACATTTCACCATAACAACCCACAGAATTCTAGCTGTCGGTATTATCGCAAATTCAGTAAGATCTCGTTCACTGTCCATTTATGATAGATTTCACTAACAGAAAAGCTCAATAAATAGGTGACTGCTAATTGTTTTTATTGTTTTATGGTGGTGACCTCCAGAATTTCGACCGAACCACGTGGTACTGTCGGAGACAATCGTAGGTAATCTCCAGTGCTGCGGTCTCCTGCCCCGATTAAACGGCATGCTGTCCCAATTAAGCGAAGTAAATCCTGGCTATTTTCTCGATTGGGTTCTGTTTTTTTAAGATTTGCCCCAAATAAACGGCTGCCCCGATTAACCAGTGGCCCAAATAACCGGAATCCACTGTACTTCAATTTCATTGTACACCTATATTTTCATAGTGCAATTAAATACACTCTTAATTCCTGTAGTGTGACAAGTGATCACCCATTTCTTTATGAAATAAGAGATCACTTGTCACAGGAACCTTTATGAAAGTGTAGAAGATTCTCTCACACACACACCCCCACCCACCCCTGTATATCATTTGTACTACTATTATTCTAAATTATTTTTTAATTTCTTTAATAAGTATTACCGACCTTTTGTTTTTCCTGTTGGTTTGATGCTTTTATTTCAAATTCTGATTTATTCAGCTGCTCATGTAAAGTCTTTATTTCATGCTCTCTACTGTGAATATATTTTTTTATGCCAATTAGCTGATTTCTAGTGGATTCTACATCTGATACTTCAATGTTGAAACTTGTCAATATTGTACTAATGACATCTTTAATATCACTGATTATTTGCTTTTTATACCCTACTTGATTTTTATAAACGATTATCTTTACTTCTAATGCATTTAGTTTGGCAAATGCATTGCTAAATATTTCTTCGAGTTTCATTTTCATTGAAGAGAGTTCTGCTCTTGCATCTTTCAGTTCTTTTATCATATCCTCTGTATGTTGTGCAACTAAACTTCTCTCTTCATCAAGCTGCTGAATTTTGATTTGAGTATTCATTTTATATGATTCAATCTGTAATTGTAAATTAGCAGTCAGTTCAGTACATTGATGTAAAATATCATCTTTACTATTCATTTGTCTTATTAATTTTTCCTTTTCATTTAATAAAGCATCATTTTCTGACTTCAGATCTTTAATACTTATCTGATTAGTTTTAATTTCAATACTCATATTTTGCAGTTCCATTTGGAGTTGTTCTCTTTCAGCAACAAAATTCTTCTCTTTTTCTTCCATGTTGGATGTTATATCATCAAGTTTATTTACAACCTCTGATAGTTCTGATTTTACTTTCATATATTCCTCCTTTATATGCTGAGCTTCTTCCAAGTCTGTCGCTTTAATTTGCAATTCTTTCTCAATTTTGTATTTTTCATTAACCACTTCACACATTTTCTTTTCAATTTCTAATTTTCTAGCTTCAGTGAGTTGCAGTTCACTAGTCAGTTCTGACAATTTAATTTCCAAATTTATATTTGCTTCTTTAAGTGCTCTAACCTCAGTCTCAAAAACCATTTTATCCTCCAGCTCTTTTTCTAGATTGCACACTTGTTTCTTAAGGTCTGCAATTTCTTCCAGTAGTGCATGTTCTTTATCAAAGCAGACATGGTGCTCCTTATGTAGATTTTCCTTTTCTTTAACTAAAACATCATAATTTTCCTTCATTCTTGCCACCTCACCCATCAATGCTTCTTGTTTAACAGTCAAAGAAGAATGCTGAACTTCTAGATTTTCAGCAATTGTTTTATATCTTTTCATCTCTTCTATTTGCGAATTTGTATCATACATCGTCTCAAGTACCTCCCGCTTATCTTTCTCTGCAATATATTTTTCCTCTATTTTCCTTAGTTTCTCCTCCATGTTATTTTCAAGATCAAGTAATTCCCTTTCTAAAGTGGTCTTTTCATCTTTTAATACATGATTTTTTGTATATAAACAATTCAATTCATCTCTTAACTGTTTCTCTATGCCATTTTTTTCTATTTTAAGAAATTCAATTTGCTTTTCTAAGTTAGCTGCCTTTTTAATATTTTCATTGTTGTCCAGTAACAAATTATGTTTGTTGCTACATTCCTCACTGAGATCCTTCTTTAAACCATTAATATCTGCTAATGAAGCAGTAAGTTTTGCACTCAGAATATCGTTATTTCCTTCAATATTTTTTATAGTTTCTTTATACCTTTCATTCTCTGCAAGTATACTTTCTATAACTTTATTCATATTAAACTGAGTTCTTTTTAGGTCTTCATTTCTGTCTTTTTCTACAATATATTTTTCTTCTGCCTGTTTAACTATATTTTCATTTATGATCAATTTATCTTTTAGATCAAATATTTTGGTTTCTAATAAGGAAACATTATCTCTATAAATATTCATTTCAATTTCAGATTTAGATAGCTTCACAAATTCACTGTTGAGTTTTTCATTCTCTAACTGCAAAATAGAGATCTGACTGCAGAGTTCAGTTTTTAGGTCTTCTAAGTGTTTACATTTTTCTTGTAATACTTTTTGTTCTTCTAATATTTCCTTTGACTGTGAAAAATTCTCTCTTGGTGCATTATTATCTTTCTCAAGTTTAGCTAACATTTCATTTAAATGTCTCTTCTCTGTAAAAACAACCTGCAGATTTTCTTCAGCTTCTTCAACAGCAACATCCAAACTTCTGATTGTATCTTGATCAAGCTCTCTTTGCTTTTGAAGTTTTTCAATTTCTGTCTTTAAACTATCCACCAATTTATCACATTTTGACTTTTCTTTTAATTCTTTCTCTAATATAGCCTTTTCTCCATTTAAGTTATTGATTTCTAATTGGAGGAAAGCAAACATTTTATTTATATATTCAAGTTGACTATATGATTTACTGAAGTTGATTATTTGATTTTCTTGTACATTTATTTCACTTCTTTCAAAATCTTTTAAATTATCACTGCCACTCAACAGATCTCCAAATCTTGTATGGAAATCATTTTTACCTTCCATACTCATAGCACATGATGCATTTTTTATTAAATTAAATTTTTCCCTACTTAATTGTTGGCAAATACTACTCACACAAGTTTCTAAATTTTCCCTTTCATGTTTTACTTCAGCAAGTTTCTCTACTGCTTCTTTTAACTTAGCTTCTGTAGCATGTAACTTAATTTTGAATTCTGTTTCTTTAGTTTCTAATGCAGTTAGGCTCTCTGACCACAACAGTTTGTCACACTCAAACTGTAATTCCTGTAGCTCAGCTACAAGATTTTTTTTAGCCGTATACAGCATAGAAACATGACTGTTGAGATCTGTTCTTGCACATTCCAATTTCTCACAAACAATAGTTTCATGCATAGGGTCTTCTGAATTTTCATTTACTTCTTGAAGCTTATCTATTAATCTGAGTAGTTGTTCTTTCCCTGCAAATATTTGAAGATTTTCTTCAGCTACGTCAATTAACTTGCTCAGCTTTTTTGTTATACCTTGAATGCAAATATTTTGACTGTTATATTGACCAATCTGTTTTAAAATTAATTCTGACTGTTTAAAGACTTCATTAGCAACTAATTCCTTCTGGTTTTCCTGTTCAAGAAGCTTTGTCTTTTCATCTATTTCATTTTGCAAATTACTGTTTTCATTAGAGAGTGAACTGATCAGTGCTTTAGATTGTTTAATTATCTCCATCAACTGTTCTACTGTAATTTCCAATTGACCTGTAGAATCCTGCAGATTCCTGCAATGCTGACCTTCATTCAAATCTGAAACACACATTTTCTCCTTTAAGTTTGCAAAAATTTTATTAAAGTGCCAAATTAAATTATTTTGAGATTGTTCAGAAACTTTTATATTCTGTTGTTTAATGTCACAGTTTTTTTCCTGTTCTTTAAGGGTACCTTTCACATTACCAAACTGACTTTCAAGTTTTTCATTAATTCTTTCAATTTGTTCTGTTCTTTCTTGCTCCATGGTTCTGAGTTTACTTTCGTAATCAGAAAACTTTTCCAAAGACAACTCTAGCTTACAATTCTTTTCATGTAAAACTTTTTTTTCCATTTCAAAATGATTTAGCAATTTCTCTAATTCTGCCTTTTCTATAATATACTGTTTAATATCATTTTTCATTTTTGCAGCATTATTTTTCATACAATCAATAACACTCAAGTCAATGTTTCTTTGATTATTAAGTTCAGAAATTTCATTTTTTTGTTGAAATAATTCTATGTCCTTCTGCTCCAAAAGAGACATTAGGTCTTTTTGCTTTTCTAAAAGAGAAAATTTCTGTTGAAATGAATCCTTCTCAATTTTTACTGTGCAAAGTTCATTGTGCATCATCTCCACAACTGGAATTATATTCTCCAATTTCATTTTTTCATCATTCTCACTAATTTCTGAGAAACAAAGTACATTCTTTAGTTCTTCCTCATATTCACAACTATTACCAATCTGTCTTGTGAAGAATCCCTCATTGTCAGAAGTAATACAAAACTCCTTACATTCAGAATATGTTTCAGCAATATCTATGGCAAAACTTCTTTCAACAAGGCTAACAGAATCAAGGAATGACTCAGTAGGTTTTTTTTTATGTATTACTTCTATTTCCATTGCATTAAGCTGTTCTAAAATGGCATACACTTTTTTCATTTTAGCAAATTCTGACTTTAATAATGCAATTTCTTTACTTGTTTTTGTAATTACTTGTTTAATAAATTGCATTTCGGTATCAACAGAGCAAGTAGATTCTAACATACTTAATGAGCATTGAAACTCTTCAGAGATCACCTTTATCTCAATAATTTCTTTGATTTTACCTAATATTTGCCAAAAGACATTTGTTCTTTTTCTTGATTCGCTTAATTCTCTTTGGGTATTTAATAGTTCAGCTTTCAACAACTCCATCTCCGAGAACCTGTGTATATAAAAGTGGCATTTGTAAATATCCAATTTTATAGTATTAACTTTTAACCAAAAAAAAGATAAATATAATAAAAATAACTCCATATTAATATTAACATGCACAACAGTACTACATTTAATAATCTATATCATCTGGTTTATCAAGCATAAAGAACAAGTGAAAACCTTACAGTTTGAAAGAGTAACAAAATTTTGCAAATAATATTTCAATACTGAACTCTGAAGAAAATTTGGCTAAGGTAAAGAAAGCCAACATGAGAACGATGAAAAACATCGGATAACTTACGTGGAAAATTAGTTTCCCGACACTGGACTCGAGCGCTGCTTGCTCGGTAAACAGACGGTAGGTGTTATCGGTCTGGAGCCGAAACTGAGAAGGATATATTGATTGACAGGTAGGTATGGCAAATAATGAAATGATTGGTGGTGGGCGCAACAGAGGACAAGCTACTGTGTAGTCATTGGTTGGCATTGTAATGTGTATTTATAAGTAAATAACGGTGCATAATAGTTTTATAATGAATGGTAAACAGGTAATAGTAGCGATGAATCTTTTAAAGATGGAAGAAATTTGTAAGGAAAATAAAACATTGGTTGATTTTTTGATGAAAACTAAATTAATAAAAAAAAAAAAAAAAAGTTTCGTTCTGTTCATTTTTAAGTTCTTTATTATGTTTTTTTCTCATTATTAAAAGCAGATTTTTGGAGTTCATGAGTGTTTTTACTATACTGTTGATTTAGGTTTGGTTACGAAAAAAGGAAAAGGTTTCTTTATTTTTTGTATATTTCATAACCTGACCTTAAATGGTAGGTTAGGAAATAATAGAAATGGTTTCCTTATATTTAGTGACCTAACCTTAAACGTTAGGTTAGGAAATAATATAAGAAAAGAAAGAAAGATTTTCTATAATGAAAAAATTCATTATCATTTAGCATTATACTTCTTAACTTAAAATGTATAGGCCATGCGGAATCAAGATACCCTAAATTGGGCTAGCCTGATTACCAGAATCGTATGAACACTAATACTTATATGAAAAACACCAAAACTCTAGGTGGTAGATGACTCTCATCAACCGGTGAAATACCACCGCTTTGCTTATTGGAGGCTTGAAGTGGTGGAACCCATGTTTAGTCTCTAGAGCTAAGTTCCGGTCAACCCTTTCCTATCTCTTCCATCATGCAGTATGATGGATGACTTTTGAGGTTATGATGAACGTTGTGGCGAGATCCAATATTCCTTACATTTCGAGGGTACAGCTCTAAAACGATGTTTGCAGGCCAGCCACTAGTGAGTACACTGGATCGAACCTATTGGTAACTCTCTAGGAGGCTTCCGAATCAGCTAGTGTATAATCTTGCTACCTCTACTCTGCCAGATAGTGACTGGAGGGAGTCAGAGTAGTATGTATGCGGGGAGCATTGTCGAGGCCATGTCATGTCAAGGATCTGGGTATATTCTTACCATGTGTATGCCATACCCAAAAATTTCATTACTTCATACAGCATGTCCCACCAACATTTTCTTACTATTGAATACACCATGAATTGTCAAACTAATAGAGAAAGCTTATCTGCGAAAAGATCTAAACCTCCGAAGCACTTCCTAATTCATTTCACAAATATACGTAGTCTCAATTCTAATCTCAATGATGTCCATTTCCACTTGCAGTTTGCCAAACCCCATGTACTTTTTCTGAGAGAATCTGAGCTATTGGTTGATTCAACTGCTGCTCATCTCAAATGCCCGATTTATTTGCTTTTTGATTCCTTTCACCTCAAAGGTGATACTTGTGCATTTGTCCGTTCTGATATTCCCTGTCAGAGACTTGGCAATTTCGAATCTCCTCTCTTTGATCTTCTCTGGCTTAAAATCTCTCTACCTCATTGTGTCGAATTCATCTGTTGTCTCTACCGTTCTCACAACTCCACTAATCACTCGGAGCTCTTTGACTTCCTCTCTTTGCAACTTGACTTTCCTAACAGTGAGGTAATTTTCCTTGGTGATTTTAATGTTCACAACTCCAGCTGGCTTCCGTTTTCTAGTCACACCGACCCAGCAGGTCGAGATGCTGAGGCTTTTGAAATTACTAATGACGTTGCACAGATTGTTCATTTACCTACAAGAATACCTGACAATACTAATCATACAGCCAATACGCTTGATCTTTTTCTCACAAACAACCCTTTTAAGTACACGGTCGAAGTGAGAGATCCTTTAGGCACTTTAGATCACAACTTGGTGATTGTCTCTTCTCCAATGGAGCCTTTATCTCACGGCTATTCCCAACCTCGTGTTGTTTGGCATTACAAGAATGCAAAATGGGATGACCTGCGAGACTTCTTTTCTTCTTTTCCTTGGTCGGATTACTGTTTCAAAACTTCTGATGTCAACATTTGCTCAGATCGTGTCAGTGAAATTATTCTTGCAGGAATGGAATCCTTTATCTCACACTCCACTTTAAAATCTCGTCCTTTATCTAACTAAACCTTGGTTTTCCAATAAATGTGCAAGCTGTTCAAGAGAAGAATGTTGCATATCGTAATTGGCTTGTTTCTAATTCTTCAGTTTCATTTTCTGCCTACACCAAAGCTCGCAACAATTGTAAAGCAGTTATTAATCAGTCCAAACTAGAGTTTGAACAGGCTAAGAGTAGAAAACTTGCTTCTTGCCCTAATGGTAGCCGAGCATTCCGGTCTCTTGCCAACGCTATTGGCCGCAACTTTTGCTCATCTCTGCTCCCACTTCTGTCCAAACCAGATGGTTCTGTTGTCACTTCAGCCAAGGATAAAGCTAACCTGCTAGCATCCCATTTTTCTTCCAGCTCATGTATTAATGATCTTGGTAAAACACCTCCCACCATTCCCAACACACTCCATTCAATGTCTCCTGTGGTCTTCCGTCAAAAGGATATCAGAAGGATTTTGATGAATCTTGATGCTAAGAAAGCTCCAGGTCCTGATGGTATTTCTCCACTTGTTTTCAAAACCTGTGCTCCTGAACTTACTCCTATTCTTTGCCACCTTTTTTCACTTTCTTATTCCAAAGCTGTTTTTCCTTCTGCTTGGAAATTTGCTCATATCCAGCCAGTTCCTAAAAAGGGTGACAAATCCCTCCCATCCAATTATCGTCCCATTGCAATTACTTCTACTCTTTCTAAAGTAATGGAGAAATCAATTAACCGCCAACTCTTAAACTACCTAGAAACCTTCCATCTGCTCAACGATCGCCAGTATGGATTCCGTCAGTGTCGATCCCCTGGTGATATTCTGGCTTGTGTTACCCATTTATGGACTAATTCAATGGAAAGGTTTGGTGAAACACAGGTAGTTGCTCTTGACATCTCAAAGGCTTTCAATCGTGTTTGGCATAAAGGTCTTCTAAAAAAGCTTCCATCTTATGGTTTGCCAACTGTTTTTAGTAATTGGTTATCCAGTTTTCTCTCTGATCGCTCACTGAGGGTGATGGTAGATGGCTCTCTGTCTTCTAACTTCTCCACTAATGCTGGTGTCCCCCAAGGTTCAGTTCTTTCCCCCACTCTTTTCCTCTTGTATATTAATGACCTTCTTCCATTGACTGGAAATCCTATCCATAGTTTTGCCGATGATAGCACATTGCATTCCACTTTCCATTTTGAGAAATCTTGTCCTGCTCAATCAGCTCCAACTTCTCGAAAATCTGCTACCAATTCCTTAAATGCCGATCTTCAGGTAATTCTCCAGTGGGGCAAAGACAACTTAGTTGATTTCAACCTTCTAAAACTCAGTCTTGTCTTATATCTCGCAAAAAGGATTCTTCTGCTCCTATGCTTATCTTTAGCGACACTCCGATTTCTAGGCAAAATGATATATCTCTTTTGGGGATTACCCTGATTTCTAATCTCTCTTGGCACAAGCACATTACAAATATTGCTTCCTCTGCATCTAAAAAGCTTGGTTTTCTCTTTCGCTCTCAGCGTTACTTTTCTTCCAAACAGCTGCTCAATCTGTATAAATCACAAATCCACCCTGCCATGGAATGTTGTTCCGACATCTGGGGTGATGCCCCCAAAACCTCTCTCAGGCTTCTTGATTCCATTCAGAAGAGGGCAGTTAGGTTATTTAATGATTCATCTCTAACAGAGTCTCTCCCCTCGCTATCTCATAGACGTACTGTTTCTGCTGCATGCCTCTTCTACAGATACTTCCATGGGCACTGTTCTTCTGAATTGGCTTCTATAATTCCCGCTCTCTCTCTTTCAAAACAGTCCGAAAATGTGCTGCCACCAGCCAACATCCACTTACTGTCCAACTTCAAACTCACAGAACCAACTTTTCATCTTCCTTGTTTATTCATTCAACTGCCGTTTTCTGGAACAACCTTCCTTCATACGTATTTCCTGAAAATTACAGTCTACAGAAGTTCAAGTCCAATGTCAACAAATACCTTCTTTCATCTTCTCAACCTCCAACCCAAGCACAGTACTAAGTACTATAGGTTCTAATACCTCTCATGTTTGGGGTTTACATAAAGAAAAATAAATAAATAAAAATAATATGTAACAATCTACAATTATGTAACAATCTACAATTAAAACAAAAAAAATTCGAACAAGTAGAAACGTGTGTATAATATATATATTGAAAAGCTGTTGATTGACATTATGATACGTGTGTATCTGTATAAGTGTCTTTAAAAATTAAAGTACAGTAATAAAAAAATAATACTTTGTTAATAAACAATTTATGCACTAGTCCACATGATTCTAAAGAAAAAAGGTTAGGTTACTCTCCTCCATTTTCGGAGGGGTTCAAGCTCCCATGGGATTCAAGTGCAGGTAACCGACCTTTTTTCACCATTAGGGCATGTTATTGAACAAGAAAATAAAAATATAGTCATAAAAAAAATTTATTTTTTTAAGAATGTATTTCTAAATATGACTGTGATTCTAAAGGAAAAAGGTTATGTTACCCCCTCCACTTCGGGAGGGGTTCAAGCTCCCATGGGATTCAAGTGGAGGTAACCTGACCTTTTTTCACTATTATGGAAAGCGTTTATTAGTGCAAGTTACCATTAGTTCTTCTGAGTGCTACTAAAATGATACTAACCTGATGTTATCGAGTATTGTGTTTGTGCACCAATCAGCACATCATTCGCCACAGCTACCTCTCAATCAATATATCATTCTCGACTTTGCTCCAGACCGACAACACCTACCGTCTATTTACCAAGCGAGCAGCGCTAGAGTGCCGTATCGGGAAACTAATTTTCCGTGCAAGTTATCAGACGTTTCTCGTCGTCCTTGTGCTGGCTTTCTTTACCTTCGCCGAAAATTTATCTAAAACTTTTAAGGAAATTCCACGCAACAGTAAGTTTGTTTAATGGTCACAACCAAAACAGAAAAAAGCAGTACATTCATAAGAAAAGAAATCAGAATGTCTTACACTCTGATGTTTATTTTCAATTAATGAATAATGTTGCTTAATGTAGTAATATGACTGAAATCATAACATAGCACAAACTGGGTCAACACCTTGGGTTTAGTGAAGATAACTTTAGCATAAGTGTTTGTCAGTAAATTGTATTCTAAAACCAGTTTGTCTGTTTGCCAGTTGAAAAACTAGCAGTTGAAAAACAATCCTGGAAAAGACTACACTCCACCTGAGACCAGCTCACTCAGCCCTGATTAAAAAGGCTCCAAACTGCTTGCATCAACAGGAATCAAACATAAACCTTTCCAACTGGTTACAGAAGTAATGCATTTATACTGCAGTCACAGCATGGATTTGTTACGGGGTAATCTTGTCTGACCAATCTGATTAGATACTATGATGCGGTAACAAAGGAACTGGATGCAAAAAATAATTCTGATATTATATACTTGGATTTCAGGAAAGCTATTGATACTGTTACACATAAAAGACTGCTATATAAATAGAAGCAGTGTGGCATTAGGGCAATTACTGCTATGGATGAAGGGATGGTTGAATGGGAGAAGACAGAGAGTAATTATTTAAGAATACCGCTCTTCGTAGACTAATATTATTAGTGGAGTGCCCCCAGGGTTCTATGCTGGACCCATTGTTGTTTTCTATACTTATTAATTATTTTTGATGTAGGCACATCAGGTTTGATGTCTAAGTTTGCAGATGATACAAAAGTTAGCAGGGTGGTCAATGACAGTAATTAGCATATGCTACTGCAAAAATACCTAGAAGAATTAAGAAGATGGGCTGAGAAGTGGCAATTAAAGATTAACATCGACAAACCGATGACAGACCAAGCCTTGAAACAGTGCAGTCGGGGTGGTGGTGCTAGTTTGTTGGTTTTTAGGAGCATTAGCAACTAAGGCCATATTGTTCCGGGGATATGCGGTGGTCATTCCCTGACCTTTCCGCATCCTCCGTATTTGGTGGTGACGGGCTCGAACCCCGGTCTAATCAAGAAGCGTGTGCTACGCACTGCTGCTCCTTCCCACCTGGCTACGGAGGCGCCGCTGGGTGGTGGTGCCCACCGAGAATAAGTAACAATAGTCTTCTCTACTAGAAAAGCGTTATTTATTCGAAGTAGTGCAATACCTGGTATCTCATTGTGAAGGTAGCCACAATATGAGATATAATTAAAACGATGCCTTTACACTACATACGTAGTTTAATTTTATGGGTTAACTTTGGTGTATCTACACCGATATTATATTAGTATTAGTAATGGTCACATGGTGCAAGGAAGTCTATGGCTTATGCTGCACCAGCCAAAAAAAAAATAAAAAATAATAAAATAGAATAACAAAAAATAAAATAAGAATAAAAACAAATTAATAATAATAAGAAGAAAATAAAAAAAATAAGAAGAAAATTTAAAAAATAATAATAATAATTAATAAGAGCAAAGGAAATAGACAACCTATGCATTTCCCTCCTTCCTTAGGTAATTATCCAGCTGACCTTTCAATTTCCCCAAACTGTCAGCCTCTGCCACCCATGTAGGTAGCTTATTCCAGTAATTTATAATAGATAATTATACATATAGTTAATTTAAACCCATATGGAATTATGCCTTGTGCATTTATTCTTTAAATACAGAAAAGCTTAGTTGAAAAAGCTTCTACGATTGCTTCCGTGAATTCTTCCCATTTAGCATTTGCTGCTTGCAACATCATAAGACAGTCCACTGTAGAGAATTTAAAAACTGCTTCACTACAGCACACTGTGATCACTGCAGGTAAAAGACCTGCAGCTTCTTACTGCATGAAAAGTCACATCAAGAGAATTGCTTCCCTAACATCCTGATGTAGAAAATAGTCATCTGATAAATCCACAAAAGTCTTGCTGGTGTGTGAATAACCAACCCACAAGTTCCAGTTAATATCTGAAAGGTTAAAATGCCCCATTATAAAACATTCTGATTTACAGGCCCACTTTTTCTTTCTATAGCTGTTTGTTTTACTCATAACAGTCATTAGGCCTATAACACACTCCTACTGTCATTTTTGTTTTCCGAATGCTTATGTCATACCAAACTGACTCAACATTGCACTAGCCATCCATGTCACTGGATGCACTGCCTTAAATTTAATGCATTAGCATTAGTAGAGGCATATGATGCAAGAAAGCAAGCTTATGCAGCATCAGCCAAAAAAGAAAAAAAAAAAAAAAAACCACTTCCACTTCACCCCTCCGTTCGTTCGAAATACCTGTCCAGCTGAGCCTTAAATTTATTTAGGCTATCAACTTCCACGACAAGGGATAGAAGTCTGTTCCACCAACCAACTACCCGCTGGCTAAAGGAAAATTTCCTCACGTCTATCCTACATCTGTCTTTCCTCAATTTGAATTTATGCCCTCTCAGGTGATTATTCTGAGGAAGAGGGAAAATCCCATCAGCATTGAGCATGCTCAAACCATTCAAGGCTTTATACACCTCTATCAGATCACTTCGCTGGTGCCTAGTCTCCAGACACTGTAATTTGCAAAACTTAAGCCTTTCTTCGTAAGCGTACCCCTTTGTTCCATTCACTAATCTTGTTGCCCTTCTCTGTACTCGTTCCAGCAGCTCTACATCCTTCTTGAAATGAGGCCTCCAGACCTGTATACAGTACTCAAGGTGTGGCCTGACCATTGCCTTATACAAGGGAATAATCACCTCCTTATCCCTGCTAGAAAAATTCCTGTATATCATTGACAAGACACCATGAGCTACTCTTGCAGCCCGTCTGCACTGCTCAGAGAACTTCATTATCTGCCTGCACAATTACCCCCAGGTCCTTTTCATTCTCTACCACTGTCAGTGTAGTACAACAGAGTTGATACGTTGCTCTGGGGTTGCTGTTTCCCATATGTAGTACTTTACATTTGTCAATGTTAAACTTCATTTGCCACCTCTCAGCCCATCCTTTCCAGATCCTGTTGCAGCAGCATAGTGTCAGTAGTGTCCTTGATGTATGCTTCTTAGTTAAGAAGCATATTACCTTGATGTATGATCTTAGTAAGCATACAACCTTTGTATGCTTCTTAACTAAGATCATGATTCCACCCTTTTATTAACATATCAACTGTGTAGTAGCACATTCAGAATACTGGAGAATGAAAAAGACCTGGGGAAAAATTTACGGTCAGATAAGAAGTTCTCTGAACAGTGCAGACAGATTGCCAGAGCAGATCATGAGGTTTTGTCAAATATATACAGAAACTTTTCTAGCAGGGATAAGGAGATGATAATCGGATTGTACAAGATAGTTAGGCCGCATCCTGAGTACTGCATATCTGGAGGCTTCATTTTAGGAGGGATGTAGATCTGCTGGAATGGGTGCAGAGAAGTGCAACAAAACTGATTAAGTAAACAAAAGAGAGTCTTACCAAGAAATGATTCAGTTCTGCAAATTGTAGCATCTGGAAAATAGGCACCTGCAAGAAGATCTGATTTAGGTATTTAAGACTTTGAATGGATTAAGTAAGCTCAATGCTGATGGCATTCTTCCTCAGACTACAAAAATGAAGAAGCATAAATTCAAATTGAGGAAGGATGGTTGTAGAATAGATGTGCAAAAGTGTCTTCAGACAGTGGGTGGTTGATTGCTGAAACAACTTCCATCTGTTGTTGTGGAAGTGGGTAGTTTGAATAAATTCAAAGAACTAAACAAAGTATTAGTATAGCCACTCCCCAATTGCATTCCGCAGAACTCTATGTAAGTCGAATTTTACATAAGTTGGAATTTCCCCATGCTTGTGCAGCACTCGCAATTGTGCTCGCTGAATTGATTGAATAATAAAAGAAATGTTCGACGAACATAGAAATAGAATTATTTATTGTATTTATTCAATTTTTTATCTCGTCCACAGGAAAAATTACAAAAATGTGCAATTTAAAAAATTTTTAAATTATAAAATTAAAAAAAAAAAGAGAGGAGACAGGCATAATGTCAGTAAGTTTTACCTCTCAAGCCTCGTTGCCAGAATCGACGTCTTCAGCTGATAAGTACGCTGCTGCGGAGGTTGAGGGCTGTAGAAATTTAGAAGGGGTCAGCCGCTCAACCTTACAAAAGAACATATTAATGGATGACTGGATGGCGACTCTTTTCTTTTCATCTAGATTTCTTTTTAGCAAGCAAGCATATCATTCACCCCTCTCTTAACTTTTAAGAATCGTTCGCTGTAAGGATTCATCTTCTCAAACATCATAATTGTGGATGCAATTTCATGAAATGCCATTGCCATCTCTCTCTGGTGATGAAGCTTTGCAGCTCCTCATTTGGTTCATCTTGAGCTTCGTCAGCATTTTCTTCTTTCACTATATTGTAAGTCAATAAGTTCTTCGTCAGATAATTCTTTCCCTTCTTCCTCTAATTCCTCCATGTCTTTGGCAACAACCTCCAACTGAAATAGCTCTGCAACCTTTACAATCTTATCTGTAACCTCTTCATATGATTCGTCTTTTTCAAACCCTTCTACGTGGCATGGGCATATTTTCTTCCATGTGCCATTTAAACAACTTTTAGTAATTTCTGCCCAGGTCTTATTAATGTTTAAGATGGCATGGTAAATATTATAAGATTTCCAAAAGTCTCCTAATGTAAAATTTTTCACCGTCTACTGCAGACAATGCCTGAGCAAATGTGTTAAATAGTATGTTTTTAAAATAACACCCTGATCCACAGGTTGGATGAGTAAAGCAGTGTTTGGTGGTAGAAATAGGACTCTCACATTTGAATTGAAATCATCTAGATGCATAGGATGTCCAAGAGCATTACCTAATAGAAGCAAAATCTTGAAATTAATGTCATTGTCTTTACAATATTTTTCAACCTCAGGAATGAAGCAGCATTTAAACCAATCCTCAAAGAGAGATATCGTTATCTATGCTCTCTGGTTCAATCGGAAATGCAAGGGTAGAGTGGCTTTATTGATGCCCTTATATACACAAAGATTTCCAAAATGGTACACAAGCAGTGGTATTAATCTGTAATCTCCCAATGCATTAGCCCCAAGCAAGAGCATGGCCCTATCTTTTGAAGCATTGAAACCTGACATTGTCTTTTCCTCTTAGGCAATGTATGTTCGATCCAGCATTTTTTTCCAATATAGAGCAGCCTTGTCAACGTTAAAAATTTGCTGCGTTGAATAGCCGCCTTCATCAATAATTTTTTCCAACACATCACAAAATTTCTTTGCAGCTGCAGAATTGGCACTGGCGACTTCACAGCATACTTTAATGCTTTGGAAACCAGCGCAATGCTTTAACCTATTAAACCACCTGTTGAGTGCCATGAACTTGGTTTGGGGTTCCGTACTTATACTCAATATCTTCATAAATACTTCTTGCTTTTGCTTGAATGGCCATTGGACTCGGGTGCACTTGCTTTTGAATCTGATTTTCCATCCACATTATTAATAGCTGTTCCATCTTCGAACACCGTTATGTGATCACTGTTGATCCTAAGTGCACTGATCCTTTGACATGTTCTTTTATACATGCACTTTCTTTTAAAATAGTATTCACTGTTGAAGCAGCGAGACCTAATTCAAACTTTGCCCTGCTTCGAACTTCTTACTTATTTTAATCTTCATTTCTAAATCTGTTTCGTTTCGTTTCCTGCCACTGCCAGCACTTGCACTTTTCGTTGGTCCCTTTCCCTTCATCATTATAATAGGTAAATAGGAATGAAGAGAAGTTTCTGAAAATTTGTTTTTTATATGATTGAAGATTTCAGTGAAGGGGAACAGATTTCACCATAATACCATAATGTAAAAACCCACAGAATTCCAGTTATCAGTATTATCGTAAATGCAGTAAGATCAAGTTTACTACCCATTTATAATAGATTGGGATAACAGAAAAAACCAATAAACAGAAAGTGCAAATTGTTTTTGTTTTTTCAGAAATGTACCTTAGAAAAAATAACACAGAGGCGTTCAAAATTGATTCTTATAACGGGAACGTATGATAATGATGAAAGTGTAGAGCAATTTCCATTATAAATATGGTCTTTTAGAGAGATAAATAGCTTAGTAATATAGTGAAATTTGCAACTTCCAAGAACTTGGAAAGAATTACAAAGAAAAAAAAGAGTTATTATTATTATTAGCTATATGGCGCAAGGAAGCCTGTGGCTTATGCTGCACCAGCCAAAAAAAAATTTCTGAATTACCCTGACATGTTCCTAGAAAGAGAAGAATGACGATTGAACCCTGAGTGTGCCAAGCCCATACTCACCAGATGTGAGCCCCTGGGATTTATTGGGTTCATGCAAGGATGGCTTATGCTGCGCCAGCCAAAAAAAAATAAATAAATAAAATAATAAGAATAAAAACAAATTAATAATAAGAAAATTAAAAAAAATAATAATTAATAAGAGAAAAGGAAATGGACAATCTATGCATTTCCTTCCTCCCTTAGGTAATCCAGTCCTGTCTTATTTCTCCCAACTGTCAGCCTTTACCACTCACGTAGGTAACTTATTCCAGTAATTTAAAACTCTCTGGCTAAAATAAAATTTCCTGCAATCCAGTCTAAACAACTCCCCCCCCATAACTTGAAATTATGGTCCCTAGTTCTAGAATCATTTATAACCGTGAATTTCATCCTTATTCATTTTGCTTATGCTTCTCAGAGCCTTAAACACCTCAATCAAGTCTCCTCTAAGGTGCCTAGTTTCCAAGCTCTGCAACCCACATATTCAAAGTCTTCATATGGACACCCTTTTGCCGATTTCACCAGGTGAGTTACCTGTCTTTGGACTCTTTCAAGAAGAACGTCTTTCTTTAGGTGCAGTCTCCATACTTGAACACAGTATTCCAAGTGTGGCCTTATATAATGGGATTATGACGTCCTTATCTCTACTAGTGATTGTTCAATAGATCATCGATAGGACACCATGGGCACTCCTTGCAACCAGTCTACAATGCTCAGAGAACTTCATATCTGACCGTATCGTAATACCCAAGTCCCTTTCCTCCACTAACGGCTTTAGTTCAACTCCGCCGAGTGTTTAAGTTATTTTGGGGATACTGTTTCCCAAGTGCAATACTTTACGCTTTGCTGAATTAAAGCATAGCTGTCATTTTTCTGACCATCTCTGAAGTCTATCTAGGGGAACCCCACTTCTTACATCAACCCATTCTGAGGAATAATCATTTATCACAACCCTATGCCTCCTGCCCTGAAGCCACCCTGCTATCCATCTATCACATTCCAACCTGTTCCAGCTTATAAAGTAACTGCTCATGCAGGACTGAGTCAAATGCTTTGCTGAAATCCAAATAAACAACGTCAAAATTATTCCCAAAGTCCAGCTGTTGAGTGGCACTGTCGAAATAGCTAATCAGATTAGTTAAACATTATTTTCCATTTACAAAGCCATGCTGAGTATCTTTCAGAATTCCATTTCTAGCTGAGTGATCCTGAATTCCACCCCTGTTCATAGTCTCCATGTTTTTCCCTACTACTGAAGTTAGACTAACTGGCCGGTAATTTCCCATTTCACTCTTAGAGCCACCCTTATGTATTGGAGATACATTGGCACTTTTCCAATCCAACGGAATCACTCCCGAGTATAGTGATGCTCTCATAATTTGGTTCAATGCACTCACTTGCTGCCTCCTTTAAGATTATAATGTAAATGCCATCAACCCCAGGAGCCTTACTGGCCTGTAGGCTCTAAAGTTTTTTCATTAAATAAACATGTGAAATTTCAACATCATTAATTACATTTTTTTCAACTTCGCTTCCATAATTTCTCATTGACATGAAGGGTTTTTCTTCTGTAAATATCGATGCAAAGTAACTGTTGATTCATCTGCAACTTCAACTGGGGTATCTAATAGTATCCCATGTCCATTACATAAAGGTCCGATATGGTTTGTCCTTCTCTTCTTTGCAGCGATGTCTCATAATCTACCTTTGCCAGCCTAATCCTTTCAGTGGCATTATTATAGATTAATTTGTAGCTGTTATAGGCTTCAGTACTTTTTATTGCTCTATACCTTTTCCATGCAGTCTTTCTCTGCTCAAGTAATTGCCTTAAATGCTGATCTCCAGGTAATTCTCCAGTGGGGCAAAGACAACTTAGTTGATTTCAATCCTTCTAAAACTCAGTCCTGCCTTATATCTCGCAAAAAGGATTCTTCAGCTCCTATGCTTATCTTTGGTGACACTCCAATTTCTAGGCAAGATGATATACAGGCGGGCCTCGATTAACTCGTCCTGAGCGCATCGTGCAAAACGGAAACGCGTTAATCGAATATCATAACCAATAGGAAAAATTATAATTGGTCCTTGACCTTCTGGAATGTCCATAAAGAATTTTAAAAATACCTTTAAAATAACTTTTTAACTGTATATAATGTAAAAGATAATGAAATAATTATGGAATTAAATGTTTATTGCATAAAACAGCGGTTCTTAAACTGTGCGCCGCGGAATATTTTAAATTTTCGAGGGAAACACAGCGATACTCGATATCTGTCGGACACCGCGTGAACTACTAGCTCGAGGTAAAGTGTAAAGTGTGTTTGGTGTTAAGCGGCACCAGGGGTTTCCCCCATCTCCGCATTGCTTGCATTGTGATGGTTGTGCCAGTTTACTGGAAATGCCAGAGATTTAAAAGTGTATGGATTTTGTACATGTGTAGTGTCGTGTATCGTTGTTCATCTGGTCATTTAGCCGCTGGACCCCTACTGAGGCCCAACGTTGCCCCACTTTAGCCCCGTGGAGGCAGACCAGGAAACACCAGTCGACTAAGATTTACTCTGGCAGGTCCTGCCACCTAATTGCCTGAGATTTCAGTGGCTAGGACCTAAAAAAAAAAAAAAATATATATATATATATATATACACACCCGTGTGTGGCATGTATAAATACATATACACGCCACACACAAATACACACACACACACACACCCTCTATGCGCTTGTGTGGCAGGGAGGCGCTACGAATGAGAGGCCGAAAGTAGTGGGCGAAGGTGATTTTAGATTGTGTGGGGCATTGCGTGCAGGTAGAGTGGGGGAGTAGATTGAAGACTGGGGGTGGAAAGGCAGAGACATGGAGCCAATAGAGAAGACAGCTCCAGTTTACAGTGGGGCAAGCCCATGCCCCACCAGAGAGTAAGAATGGGGGTGGTGCGTGGGGGGATACGGTGGAACCGTCACCTCCCCCACCCGCCGGGGAGGGGTGGAATAGTTGAGCCAGGCAAGGGAGCTGGCTCAGGTCGCCAATACGGCGTGCATGCAGAGACTGCAATTTGTTCATGTGGCATTTGATATAGACTAGTAGGACTGAGCCGCTTGTAGGATTTAACTCCTCTTCTCTGATGTCCGTGTGAGTCAAGTTTGGTCGCCTATTTGGAGGTCGCTCTTTGGAAATGGGACCCGTCCAGTTAAATCAGATTTTAGCATCCATAGGATAATGCGTAGAGGGCTGCTCGCCGCTTTTGGTGTATACTCCGTCTGTAGGTCAAGATTGAGTATTCAAGAAGCAAATCCTGGTCCATTTGATGCTGGAGATGTAGGTTCAATAAGTCTGTCAATTCAGTGCAATTAATGCAGCTCGAGGTAAAGTGTGTTTAGGGTCAAACAGCACCAGGGGTTTCCCCAATCTCCACGTTGCTTTCATTGTGGGTGAACCAGTTCGCTGGGAAATGCCAGAGATTTAAAAGTGTATGGATATTGTATATGTGTAGCGTCATGTACCGTTGTTCATTTCGTTGTTTAGCCGCTGGACCCCTAGTGAGGCCCAATGTTGCCCCACTTTCACCCCGTGGAGGCAGACCAGAAAACACCAGTAGACTAAGATTTACTCTGGCAGGTCCTGCCGTTTAATTTCCTGAGATTCTGGCAGCTAGGACCTTAAAAAAATATATATATATTTATTTTTGGTAAATTCGATGAGGAATAGCGCAAAATTTTTGAAAGGCCGAGTGTATGGGCGAAAAACGTAATTTGGAGATGATTAAATCAATCCCGACATGTAGGGCATTCGCTTGCGTAAGTACAGGTAGAGTGGGTGGGGAGCCTGAAGTCTGGGGGGAAAAGACAGAAGTATGGAGTCGAGAGAGGAGGCAACCCCAAGTCAGTGGGGCATGCTCATGCCCCCACCAGAAGGAAAAGTGGGAACGGCGAGAGGGGGAGGAGACAGTAAGACCGTCTCCCCCACTGGGGATATGGGTATTAAAGATGAAGGTGGCTAGGGTGCCCTCTTCAAGTCGCCAAATGGCGTTTGGCAGCTGTGCTGCATTGTCTCTTTTCTTCAATGTCGAGTCAATTTCAGTCCAGTCACTCATGGGGTAAGCCCCGTCCTTGTGTTTTTTACTTACTTGTCTCAAGGTTTTTCTCTGTAGTAACTCCATTGGATAGTATTTTATGGTCTTGTATAGTTTAACTTGTGGTAGTCTTTCGTCAGACACAATTTATGGTAATTAGCAGTTTTCTCCTCTCGAAGAGGTCCTGCGCATATTGAGAAAGTGCTCTGTATTCCTCTTCTGTGTCAATGAAGTGGGATTCCAGTCCTTTCAGAAGGTAGTGTATCTTTGTGATCAGGATGCCTCTGAGATCTTCGTATTCTGGGCAGTCATAGACCAAGTGGTTCCAGTTCTCGATCTCCCCACACGTGCAGTTGGGGTCCTCAACAAGGCCAAACCCAAGCAGCTTCTCCTTAAAGGGACCAGTAAGGAGCGAAGTCAAGTGCTTCCCCGGAAAGTACCAGGCCTGTTGCTTGGGGTAAATTTTGCTGAGGTCAGGGAAGAATTTTCTTGTGATTTCTCCTTTTGTTGTAGCGGTCCATCTTTGTTGCCACTCCCGAAGTAGGTAGACCTGTAATCGGACTTTTTCTGTTTTTGTACTACTCGCTGGGTCAATTATGAAATCCTGGAAGGTGGCAGCAACCCCCTTGGCGTGCAGGAAGAGCAAGCCAGCTTTTCCAGTCTCCAAATCGAGGGGGAGCGCTCCAGCAAGCACCTGCAATGCCGATGTGCTTACTGTTCTGCATGCTCGTGTGGTTGTTAATAAAATGGTCCTTTGTATCATATCCAGAGTTCTCCTATTGACTGCAATCGTCGTTTTGCTGTACCACACTGCAGCAGCATAAGTTATCACAGGGATGAAGGTTGCCTTATAATACAACATTAGTGTTGTTTTTTTATTCGAACTAGCTCGAGGTAGTTCACAGTTTCAGCATTTCTTATTAAGTTGATTGGATCTAACTACTAAACGAAACTGCTAGGTATTTCTTTTGGTCTGGGTGCGCCTTGAAAAAATTACTGAGACATTAAAGGCGCCATGAACCGAGAAACTTTGGGAACCTCTGACATAAAATACACAACGAAGAAATTACTGTTGCGGAAATATTTGAACAGTGTTGACTTTCTCTTTTCATCAATCAATTTCCAATAGCCGACAACAATCTTCTCTGGGCCCTGGCAAAATAAATATCGCAGAGAACATCAAACCTTTTGTTTGAGGTTCTATGCGATACGAAAGATTTAATCTAATTCTTTTACCGTTATCTCCTTCACGGTAACATTTTCATCTGGCTCATTTAAAAATTTGAATTTTTAAATGCAAGTCTGCATTGACTTTATTAGCAGAAGACAAATACATCTTCTTCCGATGGTTGATGAAACACACCAAGGCGGGCAGCAGGCAAACGTTTGTTTATTGACCGTACGACTCGTGGTAAGTTTAATGCGCGATTCAGATTTTTTCAACTATCGCATAAAAAAAAAAAAAAAAAAAGACCGCGTTAACTGGAAATTTGCATCGTGTAAAATGAAAAGTGGTATCATTTTTCAAATAGCGTTAACTGAATATCGCATTAATCGAACTCGCGTTATGCGAGGCCTAGCTGTATCTCTTTTGAGGATAACCCTGATTTCTAATCTCTCTCTTGGCACAAGCACATTACAAATATTGCTTCCTCTGCATCTAAAAAAACTTGGTTTTCTCTTTCGCTCTCAGCATTACTTTTCTTCCAAACAGCTGTTCGCTCTGTACAAATTGCAAATACACCCTACGATGGAATATTGTTCCCACATCTGGGGCGATACCAACAAAAACTCTTTCAGGCTTCTAGATTCCATTCAGAAGAGGGCAGTTAAGTTAATTAATGACTCATCTCTAACAGAGTCTCTCTGCTCACTGTCTCATAGATGCACTGTTTCTGCTGCATGCCTTTTCTACAGATACTTCCATGGGCACTGTTCTTCTGAATTGGCTTCTATAATTCCCATTCTCTCTTTCAAAACAGTCTGAACACGTGCCATCACCAGCCAACATCCATTTACTGTCCAACTTCAAACTCGCAGAACCAACTTTTCATCTTCCTTATGTATTCATTCAACTGCCGTTTTCTGGAACAACCTTCCTTCATACATATTTCCTGAAAATTACAGTCTACAGAAGTTTAAGTCTAATATCAACATATATCTGCTTTTGTCTTCTCAACCTCCAACCCAAGCACTGTACTAAATACTATAGATTCTAATACCTCTCTTGTTTGGTTTTTTAATACCTCTCTGGTTTTCATAAAAAAAAAAAAAAGTAATTTGGCAACTTCATTATTCATCCAACTTGGAATACTCCTTGTGAAGTATTTTTTTAATGGTATATAAGCATTCAGGCTTCTGTGATTAATGTTTTAAAAGGTATACCATAATTCAATTGTATTGAAGGGAATGGCCAGGTGATGAGGAAGGGTTTTTTTTTTTTTTGGTTAATTCTTTATAAGCTTGCTTTTTGGCATGGTTACTTTACTAATGCTTTAGTAATGACACTGTTTCTGCCTAAAAATATACAGAGGTGAAACCTGTACCATTGAATTCTCACTTCGGTCAATAATTATTTCACTGAAGGATTTCTTTACTGAGCAATTCTCCACTCACAAAACTCTGTGGATAGCTATGACCAGAAAGTTTCCAACTGTAGTCTTTTTCATGTTCATTTAAAAGGGGTAATACTTAATTTAGAAAAGGTTACGATTTAAGGTCATGTAAGTAGTGTTCTTCATCTTTATTCAGTTTTACTTTCATTTGATATAATAATTATTATTATTTGCAAATCATGCAAGTTTATACAACATTAGTCATAGAAAAAAAACCAACTCTTTCCATATCACCTATCCATTCCTTCTAACAGTTTATCTAGTTCTTCACTTGATAAGTTATATACATCCCATGGATTCTTGTTTTCTGGCACAAATGCCCAGGGACTCACATCTGGTGAGTATGGGCTTGGCACACTCAGGGTCCTAAGCTGGATATCATCATTCTTCTCTTTCTTGGTCACACACAGTAACTCAGAAAGTTTTTTTGTCTGCTACAGCATAAGCCTCAGGCTTCCTTGTACCATATGCTAACAATAGTAATAATAAAGTCCCATCAGTACATCTGACATCCATTTATGTCTAAGACTTGAAGAGAATCTCTTAATTGGTACAAAAAGCTCATCAGTAGCTTCTACAATTACATCCCTGAATATTTCCCATTTTGAATTTGCTGTTGATAACTTCATCAATTTGTCTCATTGCACAGAATTTAAAAATTCTGTGAGACCACTGTAGTCACCTTTACAAAAGCAAAAACCCTTTCCTATTCCTCTGACAGCTACAGTTTCAAGTAACTCCCATAACAATACTGGCAACTTCGGCCACAGCCACCTAGTGAGTCTTTTATCTGCAGATTCTTAATGCATTGACACTGGTGATAATCAGATCAAGAGTACTGCTTTGTCTTGTTGCCTTTCTAATATGCTGGTGTAGGAAACAAAAAGCCATCCAATAAATCTGCAAACTTCTTGCTACCATGTTAATGACCAACCCACAAGTTCCAGTAAATATCTGGAAAGGTAAAATCCCCCATTATAAGACACACTGATTTAGTAGGTTACTATATATAGAGCTCTACATATAGAATGGGCCTACGCTACTTTATTACTGTTCAGCATAGGATTTTAAAATTAAATAAACCCCAAAAATGCTTAAAAGGATCCTCGGGATTTTTAGAATAATCATCACATTTTGTAAATGGAAGGGGTTTAGATTATAGGTTATGGAATAGTTCTCATTTTTCTATTATGGTTTTTTTTTTTTTAAATTTTGCTTTGTTATCGAGTTTGATGATGTTTCTTGGCATCCAAACCTTCGACATTTTGACTATATAGATCATCAACAGGTTCACTTCTACAATAACCTATGGGACTGGACCCATCATCTGCCAGGTAAGTTAAGTTTTCACTCATTATCATTATGTGAACAGCTCTTTTAATATATAAGTGGGAAGTTTTTTTTCTATTTTAGCATGTTTATTATAGGTTTTCCCCCTCTTCCATTTCTTTTAATTGGAAGTTTGAAAATACAATAAGTATTACCATTTTGAATATAATAAATTTCTGAATAGCTCTCTTAATTCAAATGTGGTCTTAAAAGAATCACATTGTTATTTCAACGAATAACACACAACAGCCAAACATTTATTGTGAGCCATATAAATGAATAGTATTAAAAATGCAGATGTTTTGTAAGGAATGGTCCTTTCTTGCTCTGAGAAAATAAGGATTATTAATTGAGCAAAAATATAAAGCGTTTAGGGCGTAAGCCTCAAGCTATGGAAAAATTAGACTATGTATAAGTATAGTGCGAAAGCATCAATAATACATAGCCAAATCTGAATGAACAGAATATTAGTAAAGCAGCATCGTTTTAAGTTATATCTCATATTGTGACACAACTAAACATAAGCGTTTAGGGCATAAGCTTGAGGCTTACGCCCTAAAGACATTAAGACTTGTGATGGAGTTAGTTCATTTGACTGAATAAGTCACATAATCTTTAACATTTTACTAAAAATCTTCACCAGTGATTTGAGGATAGAGACAGGAATGCTAATTCCACAAAAGCCAATCAGGTGTCCATTCTGTTCAGCCAGGGATACTGCTATCATTGAATATCTGGATTTCACCAGGTAGTGATCATTACTTGATGTCAGAAAGCAACCTAATACAGAATACCTTATTAAACAAGCATCTTGTGCTGACTGTCTTTTGAAAGGTAGTGAAAAGAATGAAAATATCAGAAAATACACATTTAATTGAAACCAAGGTTTCAATTAAATGTGTAAGGTTCAATATATATATATATATACAAAAAACTCTGATGTGGAAACATTATGTTCCTTGATTCTTTATCCAAGTAGTTAGTAACTTAGTAACTAAGCCATTTTAGGAGCAAATGCAATCAATATAATGAAGTAGCAAACCATATGTTTCATTGATATATTTCCTCCTTTGTGGGTAACACAAGAAGTTGCTGCATTTTCTGTTTGGATATCTTTCTTATACCTTGTTTCTCAGACATCCTGGATATCCAGTTTCTAATAGCTGACATACGGAAACTGAATGCTGAAAGAATACCCACTACAATCTTATCACTACAGTCTTATCAATTTGATTTTTTTTGTACCATAGAACCTCTGATATGAAACACTCTTATGACATGCCCCTTAAGAAAGTCACTTTTGTGCACCTTGGATGATTAGTAAGAAAATTCACAAAAGTCAATTATTCAATTTATTTACTATGTACAGAATACATATCAAGTTTAAAATTGGATCATAGACATTTTGTAGATATATCTAATCCACCCACTGTATTACTGAAATCTTCATATATCTACAATTCTAACTACAATTCTTACTTAATTAACTAATACATACTGTAAAAATACAATAAAACAACTGATAAAAGCAAAAAAAAAAAAAAAAAAAGACACATGCAACAAATGAAACATTCAAAAGCAACAGTTAAATCATCAGCATGTACAGAGAGCAAGACACCAACAAAAAGTACCAGAAGAAATTATACCAACAAGCCCATGGCACTACATACCATCCTGATACGTAACTCTGGAAATTGCCAATTCCACAAATCTGTGTACTAGAAATGGTCCAAGAACCTGTTAAGCACTACTGACTCAAAGATAAAATGGATACTGTAACTCCACTCCAATTGCAATTATTGTTGTATTCTGCCTATAGCAGATACAAACTAAAGAAATTTCTGGTGCCAGAATCGGTGTTTGATTTACAAGACAAATGCAGCTGTGGGTGTGGAAGCAATTACACTTCCTTTTGTATCGTCTTTCATTTCAACCTCATCCGTATTTAGTGACCAATGTCTTTTACACATGTTAAAATACATGGTGACCGTGTCTTTTACACATGTTTTAAGTACAGCATGTGTATTTACAGGCCAATTTGCATAGGCAGAAAAACCCAGAATAACTTGCAAGGAAACCCTATAGCCTCAGGCTGAGTTTGGCTAATTACAGTAGCACCGACTTAAGAAGCCTAAAGAATTCCTCCAACTGCATGGGAATCAAACCCAAACTTCTCAAAATAAGTGGCAGGCTGTAACATATAATACAACATATTGACCAAAATGACACACGACAGATGAATCATAATAGAAAGCTTTCTTCCATCATTTGCTTAAAATACCGGGAACTTCGACTTTTACCGATGCAAATGGCTTTAGCTTGTCATTTTCAGTCTTGTTTACACACAGTAACAAAGTAATTCTCTCTTTGTCAGTTTTAATGCCTGCTTTGTTTGGTGCCTTTCTAATATCCAGTGACTTAACAGGGGGAAATTTATAGTACAGTGCTGTTTCATCACATCTGTGCAACCGTTCAAACAATGACTTTACCACCTTGAATCACACAGCTTAATCTTTTTTTCTGTCTACACGTGAGATCATCCAGATACTGTAAGTAGATTATACATTATTTCAACATGGTTAATAATAACAGTTTCTTTTACTTCAATGCACAATTTACAAAGTATCGAAGCCACTGCCATTCAGTTTAGATGTATGCAAGGTTTCAAATATAAAAAGTTACCAAATTTAAAATAAAATAATTAGTAAAAATTATTAGTAAATTAATATTAGTATATCAGTAAAAATTTTGCTGAATCTGCACTAAACTGTCTGGTTAATCGAACTACTTTGTGCTTCCATAAACCAAGGCCATATTATGGCTTTTTGATAAGATATTTATTTATCTCATAATTTATTTATCCTCATATTATTACATTCATTTTTACTTAACTCATTGCACATTATATATAAAAAAGGCCATTATTTAAAAATTGTTTACTTAACTTGCTATTCTCTAAAAATGTATTTCATTTTACTACCCCCCCCCCTCTTGGCTATAGCTACTTAGCACTGGTTGGAGCGTGGGTCCTATGTATTCAATGTATTTGCCATATTTTTATAACTGTTCCATGTGTTAGCCACACTTTTATTTTCCCAGTTAAAAAATTTCACAGAAAGCACTCCTAGGTCTTTGCTCACCTTACTACACAGTTCTCTACCTTGAAGCAGGTGCAGTGGTGTTTTATTGTATTGAACCATAACTATTCAACCTCCTAAACCCTATAAATTTTTATATTACTAGTTGTTGGGTTTTTAGGAGCATTAGCAACTAAGGCCATATTGCTCCGGGAACATGCGCTGGTCATTCCCTGACCTTGCCACATCCTCCGTATTTGGTGGTCACGAGCTCGAACTCCGGTCTAATCAAGAAGCATGTGCTACGCACTGCTGCTCCTGCCCACCTGGCTACGGAGGTGCCCTCTTATATTACTACAAGAGCTAAAGCAGAGTGTGTGTGTGTGTGTGTGTGTGTGTGTGTGTGTGTGTGTGTGTGTGTGTGTGTGTGTGTGTGTGTGTGTGTAATATATAAGAATTCTTTAGAATTTATAGGGTTTAGGAGGTTCAATAGTTATGGTATATATCAAACTGGTATAAATATCAATCAAACTGCAATAAGCAACATTAAACACTGTAGACCAAAAAACAACTCCCTGACTTACCTGGGTATGCTTATAAAAAGCAATTTGAATACTCTTTATAGACTCGTAGCATAAACCAAATGACCCAGGAAAAATTTCTTACTCATCTACCCATCTAAGATGCAACAAAACAGATATTTTTAAGAGGAAATTATTAATAACCCTTTGCATCTGCAGAGGTTCTACCAAAGAAGTGATAGCTAAAACCTAAAAAAGATCTTAAACAATGAACATCCTTTAAGCATTTATCAGATAAAAGGCTAATTATTTTGTAGGATTTGCAAAAGGTACAAAATTTACCAATATATTCTGGAAATATAACATGCATTTGCATTGTCAAGCATTTTTATTTGAATATTTACTGCAGTTCTAAAAATTCCATAAAATAGAATTTCATGGAATTTTTAGAACTCAAAATTTACAGGTTTTCTTAAAATTGCACCATGATAATAAAATTTGTTTTTTAGCATTACCTTATGGAACTTTTGCCTATTTTAGCATGTACGGACATCATATCAACTAAGCCAATTGTCACTCTGTGTAAACACAAATATTTAGCTTATGTTAGTATTAGCAGAGGCATATGACAAAAGAAAGCAAGCTTTTGCAGCATCAGCCAAAAAAAAAAAAAAAAAAAAAAACCCTCCCATTTCACTCATCTATTCACTCCAAATGCTTGTCCAGCTCAGCCTTAAATTTATTTAAGCTATCAACTTCCACAAAAAGAGGTGGAAGTCTGTTCCAGCAATCAACTACCCGCTGGCTAAAGGCAAATTTCAGCACATCTATTCTACAACTGTCTTTCCTTAGTTTGAATCTATGCCCCCTCAGGTTCAATCAGGGCAAGAGGAAGAATCCCATCAGCATTGAGCTTGCTCAACTCGGTTAACGCCTTATACACATCAATCAGATCACCTTTCATGTGCCTAGTCTCCAGGTGCTGCATTTTGCAAAACTTCAGCCTATCTTGGTAAGGTTGATCAGGAGAACACCCCTTTGTTCCCCCTGATCAATCTTGTTGCACTTCTTTGTTGCACTCGTTCTAGCAACTTACATCTACCTAAAATGAGGCCTCCAGACCTGTACACAGTATTCAAGGTGTGGCCTGACCATTGCCTTGTACAACAGGATAACACTGTTCCCACTAGCAAAATTCCTATATATAACTGACAAGACTCCATGACTTGCTCTGGCAGCCTGTCTGCACTGTTCAGCAAACTTCATATCTGACTGCAAAATTACCCCCAGGTCTTTTTCACTCTCCACTTTACCTGAGTGTAGTACCACACAGTTGGTACATTTCTCTTGGATTACTGCTACCCATATGCAGCACTTTGCATTTGTCAATGTTACACTTCAGTTGCTACTTCGCCCAACTTATTCAGATCCAGTTGCACAAGCATACCATCTTTACTGTCATTAACAACCCTGCCAACCTTTGTATCATCTGCAAACTTGGACATTAGTCCTGATATACTCTCATCAATATCATTGATGAATACACAAAACAACAATGGGCCCAGCAGCAACAGTGGGAAACTCCACTAATAACATTTGTCCATGAAGGCCAGTGTCCACTGATTAGCACTCTCTGCTGTCTCCCACTCAACCATCCTTCATCCACTGTAGCAACTTGCCCTTAATGCTATTCTGCTCCAATTTGTACAACAGTTTTCCACGTGCAACAGTATCAAAAGCTTTCCTGAAATGCAAGTATATGATATCAAAATTATTTTTTGCATCCAGTTTCTTTGTGACCACATCATAGCATCCAATCAAATTGGTCAGACAAGACCTCCTTTTAACAAACCCATGCTGTGTCTTAACTACTACTGCAGGCTTGTCTAGATGATCCTGCAATGCTTCTTTAGGCCCCGAGTGCCAAGCGATAGTTCCCAAGCGATCTTTCTAGTGCAATTTTCTAGCAATTTTCCTAGGGCGAGTACTAGTGCTTTGATAATCCCTCCACCGCTCGCAACGTTACTGCTGACCGCTCGCAACGTTACTGCTTCCCTCGCTGAGCAACGTCACTGCTTCACCGCTAGCAACGTTACTGCTAACCCTGCTTGCAACGTCACTGTTAACCCCGCTTGCAACGTCACTGCTCTCCTCTTCTGCTGATCGCTTGGTCACTGGTTGGCACCGCTCCTGCCTCCACGTGGCGGGGCCGGTAATCTGGGAGAAGGATTTCCCTCTTCCAGGGCTAAAAGGAGCAACGATGGATTGTAATGAATATCCATCTCTGGAGCCCACAGGTGGCAAAGTTGTTAACTCTGTCTCAGAACACGAGTCCAATCGTCCAAAGAGACTTCGGATGGAAAAACAGATTTCAGATATGCCAGCATTTCTTATAATGCACTCATTGTCCACACAACCTGTTGGCAAGCTATCGCCTTTTCTGATACAGAAATGTTTAGAATCGGTTGTTGGATCCCCTAAAATGGTGAAGCGTCTCCAATCAGGAGACCTCTTAATTGAAACCTCAAAAACATCTCATTCGGAAAAATTGTTAAATTTAACAACATTCAACAATATTCCAGTGTCAGTTACGCCCCATAACACCCTGAACACGTCTAAAAGCGTTATCAGTGAATGGGACCTATTAACTGTTTCTGAAGAAGAAATAGTACAAGAGCTTAGCAAACAAAAGGTGACACATGCACGGAGAATAATGACCAAAAAAGATGGCAACCTACTACCAACTAGGTCCATTATTTTGACGTTCAGCACTCCGAATCTTCCATCTTCTGTCAAAGCAGGTTATTTAAACTGCAAGATTAGACCTTACATCCCGAATCCCATTCGCTGTTTTAAGTGCCAGAAGTACGGCCATGCACAGACTGCATGCAGAGGCGATGCTGTGTGTCCTATTTGTGGCTCTAAGGAGCATTCCCAAGGAGAGTGTACAGTTTCCACTCCTACTTGCCCAAACTGTAAAGGAAGCCACCCTGCATTTTCTAAAGCATGTGACCTCTGGAAAACAGGGAAAAAAATCAAGAAATATAAAGTGGAGCATAAAGTTACATATCCTGAAGCAAGAAAGCAAGTGCTGTTAACCATGCCTAGCAGATCATACGCATCAGTGACCAGAAGTAGCCGCTCAATTGCAACACAAACAGATGTCTCCATAGAACCAAGCAGTTCTTTTTCCACCTGGGCCAAAACTGCACTGCTAACATCCAAAAAGAAACTTACAGTCAATGAGACCAACAATACACCAATTAGCATCCCAACTGATGCTATCTCATCATTGCCCGAAACAGCAAAATCAGCAAATGTTGAAGACCAAGAAAAAGGGAAACAATGCAACAGGAAAATGGAAATTGATATTCAACCAGAGGATGAAGAGTCAGTTTTAGAATTATATGCTAATGATACCATAGAGACAGGACGCCCAACCTTTTCAATGAATGAAAAATCAAAACAAAGCAGACTGAAACCTTCTCAGAAAAAACAGTCAGATCAATCTTATTCAATCAAATCCAAACAATGAATAAATTCATACAATGGAATTGTAGAGGATTATGTAGTAATTTTTATGACCTGAGTGATTTACTTTTTCAAACAAATGCAGTAGGTGTATGCTTACAGGAAACATTTCTATCACCAAAAGTCTCTCTCAGATTCAAAAATTACACCATGTTTAGACGAGACAGAGATTCTGATGGTCCTGCCCGTGGGGGGGCGTAGCTGTTCTTGTAAAATCTACTATACCGTCAAGACATCTCCAGCTACAAACCTCCTTAGAAGTTGTTGCAGTTCGGATGGCATTGGGAATATCATTAACGCTTGCATCCATTTATATCTCGCCCAATTATCCTTGCTCCCTGGCTGAACTTGACAATCTAATCGCACAACTGCCGCCTCCTGTCTGCTTATTCGGCGATTTCAACAGCCACCATCCATTGTGGGGATCTTCCACCATGGATAGGAGAGGCCAATTAATTGAATCTTTCCTGGATAACCATAACCTGACTCTGCTGAATTCTGGCTCTCCAACTTATATACAACTACCTACAGGTACTACCTCAGCCATAGACATGTCCATCTGTTCAGCATCTCTTTTTGCAAGCATGAAATGGTTAGTGTTGAATGATCCATTCCACAGTGACCATTTTCCTATTATCAATTCAATTGAAACCCAGGCTGTATCATGCCCAAAAGGCCGTACTTCTTGGAATTTTTATAAAGCAGACTGGGTAAACTACTCAGCTTGTGTCCTTCTCGACACTCAATATGTTCAACATCAACATATTGATGACGTAACTGACCACATTACCAGCCAAATCCTATATGCAGCAGAAATTTCCATCCCAAAATCAGACCAATGCAAACATGTACACAAAAACCAGTGGTGGAATACGGATTGCTCTAAAGCAAAAGTAGAAAAAAACTGTGCTTGGAACCGGTTCCGCAAATGCCCAACTACTGCCAACCTAATTTTATACAAAAAACTCAGAGCAAAAGCAAGGCAAATTAGGAAGAAAGCAAAACGTGACTCCTGGATAAACTTTGCATCAACTATTAACAAAAATACTGACACACGAATTATATGGAAAAAAATACAAGCTCTCAATGGAAAATTTCCTCCACAGCAGTCCCCGATAATACAATGGAATGGGCAGGACCTATCCTCTTCTACTGACATTGCAAATGCTTTAGCAGAATCTTTCTATAACATTTCTGCCTCCTCTTCTTATGTCACCTCCTTTCAACGCATTAAATCTGTTGAGGAACGTCATAAATTTAATTTTTCAACTAGACTCTCACTTCCGTATAATCAACCCTTTTCTATAGCTGAACTCAAAGAATCCTTGAGCAAATCTCCAAATAGTGCAGCAGGACCAGACGGAATTCACTACAGTATGCTGAAGAATCTATGTGAAGCTGATCTCTACATACTATTACTCTTTTATAACCGGATCTTCTCAGAAAATACATATCCTCTCTCATGGCGTCATTCCTACACTTGTGCTATTCTAAAACCAAGTAAAGATCCTTCCATAGTTGAGAATTACAGACCAATATCCTTGACAAGCTGTTTGGGCAAAATCTTTGAAAGGATGGTGCATAAGAGGCTCATGTGGGTGCTAGATTCCCAAAACGTTCTTTCCGATCACCAATATGGCTTCCGTAAAAACAGATCTACCCTAGATTTACTACTCAAAATTGAATCTAACATACGTAACGCTTTTGTCATGAGACAACATCTGGTGATGGTGAACCTAGATATTCAGAAAGCATTTGATACCACTTGGCGTCATGGTATTATTAAAGATATACATCAGTTGGGGCTGAGAGGCTACCTTCCACAATTCATCCAGAACTTTTTAAGTTTACGCACCTTTCAAGTCCGATACCAAAACATGCTATCAGCAACTCACATTCAAGAAGAGGGTGTTCCTCAGGGTTCCATACTGAGTGCTACCCTATTTGCTATTCGGGTCAACCACATATTGGAAGAACTTCCAAAATCCATACAAATATACATGTATGCAGATGACCTCACCATATCCTGCCAGTCACAAAGTATGAATACTGTTGAAAGACAGTTACAAATTGCTCTTTCCAGAATAGAATCGTGGACCTTACGTAATGGATACCGCCTAGCTGAGCAGAAATCCACCACTACTCATTTTTGCAAATTACGGTCCCTGCATCCCGATCCTGAGCTAAAGATCAATAACATTTCAATTCCTCTTGTTCACACTGTCTGTGTTCTTGGCCTCGTACTTGATAAGAAACTAAACTTTCAAGCACATGTAGCTTATCTTAGAACTATCTGCTTGAAAAAGTTGAATATTCTCCGATGTGTGTCATCTATGTCATGGGGTGCTGATCGACATACCCTGATCCATCTTTATCGAGCCCTCATCAGATCGCGCTTAGACTATGGCTCTCCAGTCTATGACTCTGCGAGAAGAACTACTTTAGAGCGATTAAACACGATCCAGCACAGTGCGCTGAGAGTTTCTCTAGGAGCTTTCAGAACCTCCCCTGTTCAGAGCCTTTATATCGAAGCTCATGAGCCACCCTTACATCTTCGGAGGAAAACATTACTTTTGATGTTTGCCGCAAAAATTCGCAGTTTTCCCATCCACCGTGGTTGGAAATATCTGTATAATACCGAATGGGAGTCATTTTACAACAGTAAGCCAAATGAAAACCGACCTGCTGCACTTAGACTTAAAGAACTCACTCAAGCATGGAATATAGACATCAGCAATATATTTCAGGACATGACACCTCCTGATCCACCTTGGACAAATATTTCTGTTAATTACAACGGTTAATTTCTGTTAATTACAACGGTTATTTTCAACAGTGGGGTAAGAACACCTTGTCGCCCTCCAATATTGCACAATTACATGAAACTCACTCTTCTAACTCAGAGGCCTGCAAAATCTATACAGATGGATCAAAAACTGAGACCCAAGTAGGTGCTGCAGCAGTCTTCCCTTCATTCACCATTTCTGTTTCATTACCAACAGAATGCAGTATCTTTACTGCTGAGCTTTATGCTATTAATTTAGCTCTCGATCGGATAACTGAATTTTTAATTACGACCACTTTAATATACACCGACTCACTCAGTGCTGTCACTGCTATAATAAGTGGTAACAACTCTTCTCACCCTGTAATAAACAGATTCGTTCTAAGCTACTTGCCTGTAAGGAATTAAACCAAACTGTGACATTCTGCTGGATCTCAGGACATTCTGGAATAGCTGGCAATGAAAGAGCGGATCATGCAGCCAAACAACCAGACACCACCATTTCGCAGAATTTTCAAGTTCCATATACAGATTACAAACACATTATCCTTAAAGCATGTTATAACAGTTGGTCATTAATCTGGAAAGGTTATCCAGGAAATAAACTCTACCAAATAAAACCGGAACCAAAGCTATGGCAATCCAGCTTCAGCAAAAACAGGCGAGACGAAATAATTTTAGGAAGGCTAAGGATTGGGCATACGCACCTCACTCACCTATATCTATTAACTAATGACAGCGCTCCACAATGTACATTCTGTCAAGTACAACTGACCATTCGCCATTTGTTAGTGGACTGTTCCTACTTTCAAAATATCCCCTTAAACACCTTTAAATCAATAGCTAATACACAGTCATCAATAAATTTATTACAGATTCTGGGTGATGATTCTAATGAAAAAGAACTATTTATTTTCCTAAATCGTATAGGAATATACCATAAAATATAGTTATATTCACTATTAGAAAGACATAATATGGCCCTAGCAGCCTATGTGTCATTAAACACAACAACAACAACAACAATGCTTCTTTAACCAGAGACTCCATTATTTTTTCCAGAACACAAGTTAAACTAACAGGCCTGTAGTTACTTGTGTTACCTTTTGAACCCCCCTTTGTGAATTGGGGATACATTTGCACACCTCCAGTCCATAGGAACTCTCCTCAGTCTAAGAAAGCTCTCGTAATTATGGCTAAGGGTTTGCTTACTTCCTTTGCTGCCTCCTTTAATATAACTGGATAGATCCTCTCCACCCAGGTGCCTTCCTTATGTTTAACTTCAACAATTTCTCCACTTTGCTCTGAGTTATTATAAAATCACTTAGCTCCCTGTGAGAGTTTGATAAACTTCTGGCATTCTCCCCTCCTTGAATAACTCCTCATGTGTGAACATAGATGCAAAATACTCATTCGGTTCATCAGCTACCTGAGCATGATCATCAATAGTCAAACTATTTATTTAAGTGAACCAATCTGATACATCTCTTTTCTTCTAGAGTTTACATAAAGAACTCAGCTGTTTTTCGTTGCATGCTTTTCCAAAGATTTCTCATAATCTGTCTTCACCTGCCTAACCTCCTTTGTGACTTGATTACAGACTAGTTTATATCTGCCATCGTCTTCTGTGTCATCTGATAATTTATATGCATCCCATGCATTTTTCTTCTGTGCCACGAGCCTCATTAATTCATTTGACATCCAATTAGGCCTAAACCTTGAACAGTATTTCTTAGTTGGTATGAAAAGCCTAGTAGCCTTCAAGATCAAGTCTCTGAAGGCTACCGATTTAGAATTCACTGTGGTAACATTATCAGTTGATTCCACTGTATAGAATTTAAAAACTGCCTGGAACCACTGTAGTCACCTTTACGAAAACAAAAACCATTCCCTTTACCGTTGATGGTAGTTACATCTTTAAGTAAATCCCACATTGGTACACTGCGATCACTGTCACCCAGTGGTTCCTTTATCTGCAAATTCTTAAGCATGAATAATTTCTGCTGATAATCAGATCAAGAGTATTACTCCCTCTGGTTGTCTCTTGATCATATTGCTGTAGAAAACAATCATCCAATAAATCCACAAAAAAATCTTGCTGATGTGCAAGTGTGAACCCAAAAGTTCCAGTCAATATCTGAAAAGTTAAAATCCCCCATTATAAGACATTCTGATTTACTGGCCCATTATTTCTATGTACAATTGCTCATTGTACTTATCAGATTCATTAGACCTAAAACACACACACCTACTCTCATTTTCCCTTTCCCAGTGCTTATGTCACACCACACTGACTCAACATTGCATTGTCCACCAATGTTAATTGGATACACTTCATTAGATTTTGTGTTTCTTAATTAACAGCATTACTCCTCCTGCCTTCCTGTCCTGTATATCCTTTCTGTATACATTGTACTCCCCAAATTCCAATTCTGCACTGCTTATATCTGTGTGACACCACGTCTCTGATATCCAACAATAACCGCCTTTGATGTTTTGATCAGCACTTCAAACTCATCAAATTTATTTATTCTACTTCTAGAATTGGTGTACATGCAATTATACATGCACCTGTTCTTATTATTAGTTACCCTAACACAGCCCATGTATTTACTTGTTTCACTATGATTCCCAGCAGTCCTGGAAATTCCCAGAAACTTGCTTTCCAGGCTGCTGCTCATTCCAATAGAAGCAGTGCAAGAATCACTTTCACCTCTGCCTGCGGCCACTGTTAATTAGTATTGGCCGCATGGTGCAAGAAAGCCTATGGTTTATGCTGCACCAGCCAAAAAAAAAAAAAAAATCCGAACAAAACAATGATAAAAACAAAAAAAAATAAATAAATAAATAAATAAAATAAATAATAATAATTAATAAAAAATAATAATAAATAAATAAATAAATAAAAAGGAAATTAAACCTATCATCCTATGCGCTTCCCTTACCCGAAAGTACTATCCAGATGACCTTTGAATTTCCCCAAACTGTCGGCCTCTACCACCCATGAAGGCAACTTATTCCAGTAATTTATAACTCGCTGGCTAAAATAAAACTTCCTACAGTCCAAAATAAACATTTCCCCCCGTAACTTGAATTTATGTCCCCTAGTTCTAGCATCATTTATAATCTTGAAAATTTTGTCCTCATTCATTTTACTGATGCCTCTCAGAGCCTTAAACACCTCAATCAAATCTCCTCTAAGGTGTCTAGTTTCCAAACTCTGCAACCCACATATTCGAAGTCTTTCTTCATAAGGATGCTCTTTTGCCGATCTCACCAGGCGAGTTACCCTTCTTTGCACCCTTTCAAGAAGCTCGATGTCTTTCTTTAGGTGCGGTCTCCATACTTGAACACAGTATTCCAAGTGTGGTCTAACATAAGCCTTATATAATGGGATTATCACGTCCTGCAAAAGTTCGATAGATCATCGATAGGACACCATGGGCCTTCCTTGCAACCTGTTTACAATGCTCAGAGAATTTCATGTCTGAACGTATGGTAACACCCAAGTCCCTTTCCTCCAGTACTGGGTTTAGTTGAACTCCACCAAGTGAATAAGTTTTTTTGGGATTACTGTTTCCCAGGTGTAATACCTTACACTTTGTTGGATTAAAGCACAGCTGCCATTTTTCTGACCATTCTTGAAGTCTATCTAGGTCTCTCTGAAGAAGCTCAGCTTGACAGTGATCATTAACTACTCTACCAATTTTAACATCATCTGCAAATTTAGACATCACGCCCTCTATCCCTTCATCAATGTCGTTTATGAAAATTAAAAACAACAGTGGTCCTAATACTGATCCTTGGGGAATCCCACTTCTTACATCAACCCAATCTGAGGAATAGCCATTTATCACAACCCTCTGCCTCCTGCCCTGAAGCCATCCTTCTATCCATCTAAGGATTTTCCCAGTGATTCCAACCTGTTCCAGCTTATAAAGCAACCGCTCATGTGGGACTGAGTCAAAAGCTTTGCTGAAATCTAAATAAACAATGTCGAAATTATTCCCTAAATCCAGCTCGTGAGTGACCCTTTCGAAATAGCGAACCAGATTTGTTAAACGCGATTTTCCCTTTACAAAACCATGCTGAGTATCCTTGAGAATTTCAATTCGATCCAAATGATCCTGAATTCCACCCTTGATCATTGCCTCCATGATTTTCCCTACTGCTGAAGTCAGACTGACAGGTCGATAATTTCCAACTTCACTTTTAGAGCCACCCTTATGTATGGGAGATACATTTGCACTTTTCCAATCCAAGGGAATCTCCCCAGAGTCTAGTGATGCTCGCATAATTAGCCTCGATGGTTCAATGCACTCGCTTGCCACCTCTCTTAAGATTATAGGGTATATTCCATCAACTCCAGGAGCCTTACTGGTCTGTAGGCTCGAAAGTTTTTTCATTAAATAATCTTGCAAAATTTCAATATCATTAATTACATATTTTTTAACTTCGCTCCCACAATTTCCCATTGCCACAAAAGGCTTTTCATTTGTAAATATCAATGCAAAATAACTGTTGGGTTCATCTGCAACGGCAGCTGGTGTATTTATTACTATCCCCTTTCCCTTACGTAAAGGTCCGATCTGGTTTGTCCTGCTCTTCTTGGCATTTATATACGTGAAGAATTCTTTATCCCCCCTCTTTGCTCTGTTTGCTAGTGATTTCTCATAAACTGCCTTTGCCTGTCGAACCTTTTCTGTGGCTCTATTACACATCAGCTGTTATAGGCTTCAGTACTTTTTATTGCTCTGTAACCTTTCCATGCCACCTTTTTCTGCTCTTAATCTTTTAGTCTGTGTCCCCCCCCAAAATGAACTGCAATTTTTGAACTGAACTTTCTGCTTATAAAAAGAAATTATTTATTTATTTTATATTAAAAATATTTTATATAAAATATTTTTATAAATAAAAATATTGCTTATAAAAATAATTTGAACTGATCTGAATTTTTGAAATGAACTGCATGTGTAAATAAATTATAACTGGTGCCCAAACAGACCCACTCAAATATCTTCAAGATCTCTATTTTTATTTGCTAAAACCCTTTCATCCCCCATGTAAAGTTCTGTTCACTAAGTTTTTATAAATGACTGTGTTCTTCAATTTCAGAAATCTTGTTTTAAACTTGATATGTTTTAGGTGTCTCCCTATTCTTGTGTCTAATTTAGAAAACGCTTCCCTTATATATAAGGTTTACTGCATCCACATGTATATTTGTAAATATACTTGTCTTCCATAAAAATAATTATCCCTATTCTTTGAAATAGTTCCCCATCACTCGTTTGAAAATAATCTCCACCCCATATTTTTTGGAATTCTTTTTTTTTTTTTTTTCCCCACTTAGACCTTTAACATATGGCATCACAGCCACTTTACTGAAATTAAAATTTCTTATTTTGTAATTGTCTCTTATTAGCAAAGTAATGCCAAATTATCTGTTAATGTCTTCATCTGGAAATCTGTTGTTCAACAGGATATTTTTTTTTTTATATTCTAGCTCTTTTGGATAGTACTCTACTTCACATAGAAAGCTGACCAGATATATAAAATTACTGCTTATATTTATAAAGTCTTTTAATAAAAAAAATTTCACTAACATAGGGAATTAAAGTGAATTTGACCAAAATTAAAAAAACTATTTAAATTATAAAATTTAAAATAATGGTAGATATATAATGAAAATACTTAGTTGGGACTGTTCAGACACCAGCTGTAATCATTTTACATATGCAGTTCCTATATCTAAATATCTGTGTCAAAACAGAATAACAACTTATTTATTTGGTATGAACCAATATGAACCTGCTAAAATGTAGCTAGACAGCTTTATATTGTATTTTTGTTCTTTATCACTTGTATGTGTATCAGCACATATGATATAAGGAATTACCAAAGGTTCCATAATGTAATGCTAACAATACACCATTTTACAATCATGATGTTAACTGTATGAACAATTCACTTCTTGGTGGAATTACAGAAAGGTAATAGCACATTTAAAAGCATCTTAAAACATTTCAGATACTTTGTTTTCATTATAAAAATTTCTCATATGTCTGTTTGTGGACTGATTACAGATTTGCATCAACTCAAACTGAATCACATATTTTTTTAAAAATATCTTAAAAAAAAAAAAATATTGTGTAAATGCAAAAATGCTTAACAAAGGATATGCACCTGCAGTAATAAATATGCTCTTTCAATATTAATAAATACTATTGAGAAACTTTCTAGCATTGGTCATCTTACCCATGTCCTTTCTCTTTATGGCCGCTGCCTTCCTGGGATCCTGCTTCTGTAACTTTATCTCTTTCATCTACCATTACAGAAAAAGACTTAAACTTGTTACTGTCTAGCTTAAAATATTCAAGAATATAGTTCAAACCATCTGTTAATACATCTTTATTTACAGAACAAGGCAATTCCAAGTTATTTTTTGCTACTACCTCATCAAACCAATGAATAGCTTCTTTCATAGCACACAGTTTTACAATTCCTTCTTTCATCCATTTATTTTGTTCAACACAATTATCCTTTGTTTCCTTTAGAATCATATTTAACTTTATTTCAGAATCAAAAGGTTTTGAAATTCCAAAATCAAAATAGTCTGCTTTATCTGCATATTTAACTTGTTCTTGTTGTTGATCTTCATCTTCTTCTCCTCTGGTTTTTAATTCTTCATAACAGAAATTTTTTATTTTTGGCAACACATCTCTATAATTCAACTTGCACTTATGCACAAGATTTTCAAGTTCCTGGTGCAACTCATTTCTACTTTGTGTCATACTGCTGTAATCTTCATGCCATTTATTTCTTTCAAAGTGTGCTAACTGGCCTCTAAGCTCATCCAACATATTATCTTTTTCAATAACAGTCATCCTGGCAACATCCAGTTCATCTGCTGTCACTTTCAGTTTAGCACTATTTTCTTCTAAAAGTGACTTCGATGAAACCAATTCTTTTTCCCCATCATTCATTTTTGAAAATGACATAGACCTTTTTTCCTTCTAATACTGTTTTAATATTATTCTTGGCAGTTATACTTGAGTCACTTTAATGTTTGTTCTTCCTGCTTTTGATGGCTATAAAAAAACGGGAAGAAAAATATACTAGTTATGAAAATTTCAATAAATGATATCATAACTTGAAATATCTAAAATAAACTTTAATAAGAATATTAAGGATGGGGGGAGGGGGGAAACAAACTGGCTTATAGCTTAGAAGTGCACTTTTTTAAAACTTAACTAGTGTGCTTAAATAAAATGAAGTGTAATTAATAACAGTTAGCACTCTAAGCATTTAAAAACAATTAAATATACTAGTCATTTGTTTATTACTGTCAGTTGTAGTGGCATGTGATGCAAGAAAGCAAGTGTATGAGCTTATGCAGCATCAGCCAAAAAAAAAAAAAAAAAATTCGTAATCTGAACAAGTGGAAGGATCCCATTAGAATTCAGCATGCTCAACCCATTCAAGGCCTTATACACCTCAATCAGATCACCTGATTGAGGTGTATTTTGTTTTTAACTAAACATTTAATCCCTAATAATAACGAACAAGCCTCAAGATTTTTTTAAACTGAAAACTAGACAAAAATACCTAGTGCACAAAAAGATGTCTTCTCCACAACAAAGTTCATTTTGACAACAAAAGAAAAAAGTTGGGAATATTTGAAAAAAAAAAAAAAAATCTTTCCTGTTTATTCCTGATGAAATACAAAGCATGTACTCCACAGCATGTGTTAAAAAATTCATTATTTAATATATCTTAAAATTCATTATTTAATTCATCCTCCCAAAATTAAAGGCTATGTAGAAGAGGTAGCCACATAACTCCTACAGATCACCATCATCATCATCAGCCATTTTCAATCCACTGCAGGATGAAGGCCTCTCCAGCACCTTTCCAGTTCCTTCTGTTTTGAGCACTGGCCATCCATTTACTACTCAAAAACTCATGAATTTCATCTATCCATCTCCGCCTTTGTCTTCCAGGTTTTCTTCTAGCTCCTCTTGGGTACCATTCTGTTATTTTCTTAGTCCATCTGTCATCATGTCTTTGAGCTATGTGTCCTGCCCAAGACCATTTTAGTTCTTTAGTTTTGATAAGAATGTCCTTTACTTGAGTTTGCTGCCTAATCCATGTGTTTCTCTTCTTATCTAACAGTCTGATTCCCAATATAATTCATTCCATTCTTCGCTGTGTAGTTCTTAGCTTCTCTTCCATTCTTTTGGTGAGTGCCCAAGTTTCACTTCCATAACTCATGGTGGGGAGTATACATTGATTCATTATTTTACGTTTCAGACAAACTGGGATATTGCTCTTCAGTATGTGACTATATTTCCTGAATGCTATCCATACAAAATTTATTCTTCTCTTGACTTCCAGCCATTTATCATTATTACAGCTAATAACTTGTCCCAGATAAGTATATGACTCCACCTTTTCAATTACTGCTCCTTCAATCATTATTTCCCTTTCTGTGGCATACTTGTTCATCATTACTTTTGTTTTAGCCATATTCATCTTTAGTCCAAAATCCTTACTAACTGTGCATAACTGATTAAGATTTTCCTCTAATTCTTTGGGATCGTGGCTTATGACCACAATGTCATCTGCAAATCGTAAATGGTTTAGGTAGTCTCCGTTCACATTGACTCCTTTCTGCGACCAGTCTAATCTTCTGAAAGCTTCCTCAAGGGCAGCAGTAAACAGCTTCGGAGATATTGTGTCTCCTTGTCAAACTCCTTTCTCGATTTTAAATTTGCTACTGTCTTTGTCTAGTCTAATAAAGGATGTAGCACTCTCATATATTTTCTTCAAAATCATAATATATGGAGTATCTATGCCTTGTCTTTCCAGTGCCCGAAACATTGCCTTATGCTGTATGGAGTCAAATGCCTTTTCATAATCCACAAATGCCAGGCATAACTCCTACAGATACCTTTATGCTAAAATTTACTTAAAAATGCTATAAAATTCATTCTCTCTCTCTAGTTCAAACAGGAAATCTGATACCTGCTGAAAATATAACTATTTAGGACTGAAAATTCCTCCTTTCATTTAAAATGTGATAAATTGCATATTAAGACAAATTAAAGGAACTAAAACCTCAAACTGAGACATTAAGAAAATGGTTATATATATATATATAACCATTTTCTTAATGTCTCAGTTATATATATATATATATATATATATATATATATATATATATATACTGTATAACATTTTTAACCCATAAATCTGTAATATATATCGAACACCAGCCCAGAAAAATAAAATTTCTCAAAACTGAGTCTTGGCAAATTTTAATTTTCTAGAATACTGGAAAATTTTGGGGGATTTCAAAACTAGTTTTGCCCAATCAAATTTAGTTTTCTAGAATAATGATGACTGGGACGATCAAGGTGAAATTTTGTCATCGCGTCTTTATTTGTTTATGCGAGTTACAAATTGTTACTTCTTCACTGGCATTTTACTGGTTGGAATCTATCGAATTATCTGAAAAAAAAAAAAAAAAAAAAAAAAGACACCTAAATATTTGTAACGAAGTAAAATAAAAAATTATAAATAAAATATTTATATAAGGCGTCATTTTCAAAATCATAAGTTGCTGTTTCGACTAAATGCGTAAGACAACTTAGCTCAACATATCGTATAATATATTATAATCAAACATACCATATCTAAAATACTCCAAAACTCAGTTCTGTACATAAAATTCGGAACAGAAGTTACAACAATTTAAATCAAAATAAAAACAAAGTAGCACATGTTCAACAACTGAAGAATGTTGCTTGGATTATTTAAAATTAAGTGGTGAAAAAACGTTGTTTTCCCTGATTGGTAAATTCCAAACGACTAATTTTTCTATTGGCTAGTTAAGGTGTCTGAGAGAAGCAATAACGTTGACAACTCTTTATTCGTAATTCTGAGTTTACACCAATATCAATAATTTTCTTTATCTTTTTTCGTTATTATTATTATTAATTTTGCATAGCCGTTATAGATTTTGCAAAAAAATAAATCGACATTTGAAAGTTATTATAATCATATTATTTTGGGCATGCGCAGACTACTGTTTTTTAAAATACTTTTTTTGTGCATATTTAAGTTTACAGTTCGTAACTGTTTTCAATTTTCGAAAAGTGTTTTGCTTTTGATTTTTCTCGTTTGATAAGTGTATTAAGCTAATAAGTAGAACAGCGCTTTTATAAAATTGAAGGTTCCAGACAAAACATCCACTGTTTACCAATTTACGCAGATTGTTGTTGTTGTTGCAGGGTCTTATCAATGATGCGCATAATCGCATCGGCGATATTTCTACAAGTCGGTTAATGTACCAGTGCATTATATATTTCAGGCGCGTTATAAATTAGTAATAATTCATGATTTATGGCCAAATAAGTCAGCCTATCTACATGCAGAATTGTTACAAAGATTCAATCCTAAAATATTATAAGTATGCAGTGAAATTTTGAAATGGATCAGAGCTCCTATTCAAAATTTATAGTACTACTTCCTCCCAAGTGAAACTTGGGAGGGAAAGCTAGTGGATAGGAACTGAACTTAGAACCATTCCAGAGGCCAAAAGAATATATGTTGAAAATTTGGTAGCAGTCCGCATTTTTCTTGTTTATAATGCAAAGACATACTTTGTTTATACGGATTTTTGTAGGGGGAAAGAGAATGTGGGCTGTGAAATCGTAACTGGTCCTGAAATTTTGCCAAGGTAGAAGAAGAGTAGAAGCTAGAAAAACCTATAGTGGGTGGAATGCCCTAACGAAGGGTGAGAGGTGGTAAGAGAGTAAAAGTGTCTAGACGTGAACAGAGAGACTTCTAAGGAGTATTTCTGAGGCAGCAGCAGCATGCTGGAGATCAAGAGCTAGTTCACTGACATGTGGTTTTCTCAGCTAAAGGAACAAGGTCGGTGATGTTTCATCCATGAGGAGGTCTAAGACGCTCTGTGAGGCGAGTGGCCTATCAGGGTAATACCAGACCACTAAATCCAACCCTAAAAGAATGCGTTGGGTCTCCTTGTTCAAAGAGTTTTCACACTACGTGAAATAGATATCCTAATCCAAATGGGGTTAGCTGTGATAGAAGGTATCCACTTGACAGGGGACCTGGATAATTATCCCACTCAGGGGTTCAAACATTTGCCATATCCCACAAGGTTCCCAGATGGGGGAGCTCCATCCCCAGGGCCATTGTCAACAAAATATCTTATCTGCAAATACCAGACCATCAAGAGTCAATGCCCAGTTAAAGGGCTCCAGATTGGAGATTTCAATTCACGAAGTTGATTGTAATATATCTGGTTCCAGTAGCTAGAAGTTCCACTAGGATGGTTGTGGAAGAGCGGCCAAGAGGTTCCTTCTCCACTTGAATACCTTCATAACAAAATTAAAAAAGGCAAAGAAGGCTTTGTTGCAGTTAGGGAGTGGATAGGTTATAGGTTTTGTAGTTCACTCTCCAAAATAAGTTGTCTGAGGTCTAAATAGACACACAGTTGAACATGATGTGATTCCAATCTTCCACATCACCACAGCTGCAAAGGTTATCGTTGGAGAGGCCCAGTTTCTGTAGTTTACCTAGATTGACCCATGTCCGTAGAGGAGATATGTTGTCTCCAGGTTGGGGTGAACCAAGTCAAGGTGCAGCTGACAAAGAAAGCAATGGCTGGTATAAATATCTTTGTTATTACACCTTTATTAGTAACGGACCATCGAGATTGCCACAGGATGTTCATTTCTTGCCAAATACGTTTCTTTTCTACTTTCATGCAGTGGCGTAGCTACCATGTAAGCAGGCAAGGCAATTTCCTCCGGGCTCGGGCCCTTTAGAGGCCCATCATCTTCAGTTGTCTCCTGTTTTTGCAATTTTCATTAATTAAGTAAGGGCCCGAACATGTTCTTTGCATCCGGGCCCAAAAAATGGTAGCTAAGTTACTGTTTTCAGATCTTGGTCAGGTTCGGTGCCTCTACTTAGAAATTCTGTATGTTCTTTCTGGTGCATTCCGTTAGCCAGCAGACAGCAAATTGCAGATCTATTGGAAGTTTTCCTGTGATTACTTGGAGAGGTGTCGATATGGTTCCGCATTCTCTAGACATGCGCAGAAAGAAGAGACATTGGATCTGTCCAAGCCTGTTGATGATGTCTTCTCGTCCATACAACAACATAAGATTTGGGTTCCATAAGTTATGATGGGTGTGAAGACAGCGCAGTAAAGGATGTGCAGAGTTCTTCCTTTTAGTCCCCTGTCAGCCCTGGTTACACGGGCCAATATGGCTTTGTAGCGCTTAGTTTTTTTTTTCTTTAAAGCAGTCGAAATGTGATTAGAAAGACCACTTATTATTGTTCGGGGCTAGGCCCAGGATTTGATGACCTTTCATATTGAAGAGGACGGCCATGCAGTCTAATCGTGGGATGTCTTCGCACGTGAAGAGTGCCCTTTATCAAGAATGCTTTACTTTTAGTTGTGCTGATCAACTTATGAGTTGAATCCCATGTGGCAAGGGTTTCAATGACATGATTTTCTCGGTTCTCAATCGTGGAACGAGTGGGTCAATCTACCAGATTAACGAGGACAGCAGTATATGAGGACATAGAGGTGTGCTCGAAGGTATAGCTTAACCACTCGTCGAACACCATCTTCCACATAGATGGGTCAAAAACGGAGCCCTGAGGACAACCTATAGTGGTATTCCTTGGATTCCAATGGAATGTGGCCTTGATTTAGATTTTTCTATTTTTGAAATAGCTGTTGAAGCATTTGTAGAACCCAGGAGAACATTCGGTGGCCCTAACCCGTCCCATGACAATAGGCCAACAGATATAGAGCCAAAGGTCTCTTTAAAGTCTATAAAGATAGGTGTCATGTATTTAGAATCTGATTGCTCTTTTGCATTGAAAATGCTCTGGATTCTGTCAATAGTGGAGCATCTCGGTTTAAATCCATTTTGGTAGGGGGAATTGAAAACCTTGTTTTCACAGATAGGTAACAGCCTAGCTAGCAGCAAGCGCTCAAGGACCTTGCCCTGAATGGGTAGGAGAGCAATCGTTCGGTAGGAATTTGAGGTTCCAGTGGGAGAAGAGGAATATTTTGGTATTCGGCGAACGTTGGTAGGGTCGCGTTAACGCTACAGCCAAACCGGCCATGGCCAAGCGCCTCACCCAAAGAGGGGAATCATTTTCGGTGTAAATATTTTCCAAAGTAGTGATAAAAATTTCTAATAATAATAATAGTTTTCACAGATGACAGAAAAATATGTATCAATATATGAAGGAATAAAACTCTAAAAACACGTTTTTTAAAAACCTATGTAGTATTTGTATTTATACATATGTGTGTAATATATATAAGCTTGCTTCACAGTGAAATAATCACTCATCGATTGCGCGCTGTGTTTATATGAAAACAAACTACAGAAAAGTGAAGCACTGGTTAAAGAACATAAAGTATGATCAGCATAAATGGAATGTCCGTGTGAAATTTCAAGATGCTGTGGTTCCTTCTGGTTTTGCATGGTTGTTTCTCTAACTCCCTTGATTTCTCTGCTTTCTCTAGGAGAGCAGCAGGACAGTAGATCCGTACTATAGTAGAAGAGAATAGTCTGCCAGTTGAATTACAGCTTGACCATAGACTGCAGTAATCAATCAATTAGTTCAAAGAAACAGCCTTACTTTCATCACTCCGTATCAAATTCCAGTACAGTATATCATTGACAGAACCCGATGAGCTGACTTAGCAGGCTGTCTGCACTGCTTAAAAAAATTTCTTGCCAGACTGTACAATCAACAGATTAAAAAAAAAAACATGAACAGAGAATGTTGATCAAAATTTAAATTCCTGAAATTAGCTTAAAAATTTTCATATTAAATTAAATAAATTTCAACAACGTTCACCCTTAAAAAAAATATCTCCTATGCACCATCCTATTTATTTATACATTTGATTTATCGTGGAGCCATTCATAAAACTTGGTTTTAGTTAAAAATATTCTTCCATTGTAGTTTCGTCATGGCATTGGTTTTCCAATATAATTTATATTCAGTGTTCGAATGTTTTTCCTTCTTATAAGGAATCCAAAATGTATAATAATCCACTAATTGTGATTACTGTAGGTGAAATCATAATGAAAACTTCATGTAGATTGGTATGAAAACTTCATGTAGATTGGTATACACCACTAAAGTAATTCAGACTAATCGGCATCTCATTAGCTAGTTCGATTAGTTAGCTTTCAAGTTGACTAAAAAATCTTCAGATCTACAACTTTGGAGCATTGACCCAGTCTAGGAAGTATCATCAGCAAGGTGTCCCTTCTTACCCAAGAGGAACTGCAGTTTAGGAAGTGAGTAAACCATCAAATATCCTCCGATGGAAGTTACCGCTGCTTTGATGTCGGAAACAGCAAAGCTTGCAAATATAATATTACCACCATCCGTCCCAGGATAATTACTCAACTGGGAGATGATTGTATTAGCATTAGCATTAGCATTAGCTTTAGCTTTAGCATTAGCATTAGCATTAGCATTAGCTTTAGCTTTAGCATTAGCATTAGTAGAGGCATATGATGCAAGAACATCTGGTGAGTATGGGCTTGGCACACCCAGGGTCCTGAGCTGGATATCATCATTCTTCTCTTTCTTGGTGATTTCTCTCTCTTTCTCTCTCTCTCTCTCTCTCTCATGGTAACTCAAAAATTTTTCTTTTTTGGCTGGTGCAGCATAAGCCTCGGGCTTCCTTGCGCCATATGGCTAATAATTATAATATAATAATTATAATAAGAAAGCAAGCTTATGCAGCATCAGCCAAAGCAAAAAAAAAAAGCACTCCCATTTCACCGCTCCATTCATTCCAAATAGATGTCTAGATCAGCCTTAAATTTATTTAGGCTATCAATTTCCACAACAAACGATGGAAGTCTGTTCCACGAACCAACTACCCGCTGGCTAAAGGCTTCTGTACATCTATCCTACATCTGTCTTTCCTCAATTTGAATTTATGACTTCTCAGGTGATTATTCTGAGCAAGACGAAGAATCCCATCAGCATTGAGCACGCTCAAACCATTCAAGGCTTTATACACCTCTATCAGATCACCTCGCTGGTACCTAGTCTCGGGACACTGTAATCTGCAAAATTGAAGCTTTTCTTCATAAGAGCAACTCTTTGTTCCATTCACTAATCTTGTTGCCATTCTCTGTATTCGTTCCAACAGCTCTACATCCTTCTTAAAATGAGGCCTCAAGACCTGCAAATAGTACTCAAGGTGTGGCCTGACCATTGCCTTTTACAACGGGATAATCACCTCCTTATCCCTGCTAGAAAAATTCCTGTATATCATTGACAAGACACCATGAACTACTCTTGCAGACCGTCTACACTGCTCAGAAAACTTCATATCTGCCTGCACAATTACCCCCAGGTCCTTTTCGTTCTCAACAACTGTCAGATTAGTACCACAGAATTGATACTTCTGGGGGTTATTGCTTCCCATATGTAGTATTTTACATTTGTCAATGTTAAACTTCAATTGCCACCTCTCAGCCCATCTGCTCAACTTTTCTAGATCCTGTTGCAGCAGCGTACTGTCATTAGTGTCTTTAACAACCCTGCCAACCTTCGTATCGTCTGCAAACTTGGACATTAAGCTTGATATACCATCGTCAATATCATTTATAAATACAGAAAACAACAATAGACCCAACACTGAACCCTGAGGGACTCCACTAATAACATTAGTCCATGATGAGTAGTGTCCATTGATTACCACTCTCTGTCTTCTCCCACTCAACCATCCCTTTATCCATAGCAGCAATTTGTCTCCAATGCCACACTGCTCCAATTTGTTCAGCAGTCTTCCATGTGCAACAGTATCAAAAACCTTTCTAAGATCCAAATATATGATATCAAAGTTATTCCCTGCATCCAGTTCTTTTGTGACCACATCATAGTATCCAATCAAATTGGTTAGACAAGATTTTCCCTTAACAAAACCATACTGTGTCCGAGCTATAACTGAAGTCTTGTCTTGATGATCCTGCAATGCTTTATCTAGTGCCTCCATTAATTTTCCTGGAACAGAAGTTAAACTAGCAGGTCTATAATTACTTGTGTCGCCCTTTGATCCTCCTTTGTAAATTGGGGTCACATTTGCACATCTCCAGTCCATGGGTACCTCCCCTGAGTCCAAAGAAGCCCTCATAATTATGGCTAAGAGTTTGCTTACTTCCTTTGCTGCCTCCTTTAATATAAGTGGATATGTTCCATCCACCCCGGGTGCCTTTTTAATGTTTATCTTCAACAATTTCTCCTCCACCTTCCTCTCAGTTATAACAAAATCATCTAGCTCACTGCCAGAGTTTAACTCACCTCTGCCATTCCCCTCCCTGAATAACTGCTCATTTGTAAATGTAGATGCAAAATACTCATTTAATTTGTTAGCCACCTGAGCAGGATCATCAACAGTTGAACCATCAATATCTAGTAGACCAATCTGCTTCATCCCTTTCCTTCTAGAGTTTACATAGGTAAAGAACTCTTTGTTGTTTTCCTTTGCATTCTTTTTGTCTGCCTTTGCCTGCCTAATCTCCTTTGTGGCTTGGTTACAGACCAGCTTATATCTATCATAGGCTTCCATGTCACCCATTAATTTATATGTATCCCATGCATTTTTCTCCTCTGCCATATGTCTCATTAGTTCATCTGACATCCATTTTGGCCTAAACCTTGAAATACATTTCTTAGTTGGTCGGTCAAGTCAAGTAGCTTCCAAGATAAATTCTTTGAATGCTTCCCATTTTGAATTTGCTGTTGGTAACATCATCAGTTGGTCCCACCGTATAGAATTTAAATACTGTCTCAGACCACTGTAGTCGCCTTTACGAAAGAAAAAACCCTTCCCTTTACTTTCCCTTTAAATATCCTCCGATGGAAGTTACCGCTGCTCTGCTGTCGGAAACAGCAAAGCCTGCAAATGTAATATTGCCACCATCCGTCCGAGGATATTTACTCAACTGGGAGATGATTGTATTATCTACCCGTGGACTAAAACTGGTTTTAAAATAATTTAAATAAATTATTTATAATTATTAGTATTAGCGCAACTATTTAATATTTTTTCACTGCCTTTGATAGTTAGCTATTAATACTTCAAAATTAGTAATTAAAATTAAAAAAATATATTACATAAAATTATAGTGATCTCTCGTGATAGCAGCTTTTCATAATTTGTAGTAATATCAGTTCGTTAAGTTTTCTGTTTTTTTTTTTTTTTTTTTTGTCCAGAGAGTGTAAATGTGGTGGGCGATGGATGTGCTGCATTCCACTGAGAAGCACCTTGTTGTATGGATGATGCCGGTAAGGAGGATGGTGGGCACTTTCATTATTCCTAGACGGGGTGCTGCAGTGTGAAAACCAAACCTGTCCATCAAAAGAGCACATCGGGAAGGCAGTTAAAGAAAGAAACTGAAAAACTGATGAGTTGTAAGAACGGGAGGGGGGGGGGGCTTATTCAAGACGAATGAACTGAATCTCTACGATGGGGTGGGGGCACTAGTGCGGCAGACATTTTGCCCGTTAAGAAGGGGTCGGTACACGATGCACTCATCAGTTTGTGCTTGTGTCGTTCCTTAAGGGCAATCCCATTAGCATTAGCATTAGCATTAGTAGAGGCATTTGATGCAAGAAAGCAAGCTTATGCAGCATCAGCCAAAAAAAAAAAAAAAAAAAAAAAGTAACATAAATAAATAAAAATAACCACTTCCACTTCACCCCTCTGTTCGTTCGAAATACCTGTCCAGCTGAGCCTTAAACTTATTTAGGCTATCAACTTCCACGACAGGGGATGGAAGTCTGTTCCACCCACCAACCACCCGCTGGCTAAAGGCAAATTTCCGCACATCTATCCTACATCTGTCTTTCCTCAATTTGAATTTATGCCCTCTCAGGTGATTTTTCTGAGCTAGAGGAAGAATCCCATCAGCATTGAGCATGCTCAAACCATTCAAGGCTTTGTACACCTCTATCAGATCACCCCGCTGGTGCCTAGTTTCCAGACACTGTAATTTGCAAAACTTAAGCCTTTCTTCGTAAGAGAACCCCTTTGTCCCATTCACCAATCTAGTTGCCCTTCTCTGTACTCGTTCCAGCAGCTCTACATCCTTCCTGAAATGAGGCCTCCAGGCCTGTATACAGTACTCTAGGTGTGGCCTGACCATTGCCTTATACAAGGGAATAATCACCTCCTTATCCCTGCTAGAAAAATTCCTATATATCATTGACAATACACCATGAGCTACTCTCGCAGCTCGTCTGCACTGCTCAGAGAACTTCATATCTGCCTGCACCACCACCCCCAGGTCCCTTTCATTCTCTACCACTGTCAGTGTAGTACCACAGAGTTGATACGTTGCTCTGGGGTTGCTGTTTCCCATATGTAGTACTTTACATTTGTCAATGTTAAACTTCATTTGTCACCTCGAAGCCCATCTGCTCAACCTTTCCAAATCCTGTTGCAGCAGCATAGTGTCAGTAGTGTCCTTGACAACCCTGCCAACCTTCGTATCGTCTGCAAACTTGGACATTAAGCCTGATATACCATCATCAATATCATTTATAAATACAGAAAACAATAAAGGCCCCAATACTGAACCCTGAGGGACTCCACTAATAACATTAGTCCACGATGAGCAGTGTCCATTGATTACCACTCTCTGTCTTCTCCCCCTCAACCACCCCTTTATCCATAGCAGCAACTTGCCTCCAATGCCACACTGCTCCAATTTGTGCAGCAGTCTTCCATGTGCAACAGTATCAAAAGCCTTTCTAAGATCCATCTACGGATCCGGTTCACTAATTACGGATTGTTGTCTCCCTTTAGGCATCAACTGATTGACGGATAATCAAATGGACGGTTAGAATGAGGACCGCTTCCTTCAGGATACTTCCTTGAATCGGGAATGGACAACTCAAGAATCTGTTGAAGTGATGAATTCTATTGTTCAGTATTTATGTATCATTAATCCGCTGTACTTGCAATTCGGAATGTAAATTTCTTGTTGCTAATAAAATTGATTTTTTAAAAATTATTATTAAGAAAGTTCGTTTTCTAAAGTTTCCAAAGGAAAATGATCTTCCTTCAAACAAATATGCACTTTACAATTTACTCTGGATGGGCTGGGAACGAGGATCTAGATAAATAACAGAAGACTTACTATCGATGATCCCCGTATCACACATTCAATACTTTCCACCAAGATTACCCCAGGGGCTCACATCTGGTGAGTATGGGCTTGGCACTGGCACGTACCCACCAGATGTGATGTGAATCTCTCTCTCTCTCTCTCTCTCTCTCTTTCT